>NC_059357.1:7048580-7163580 GCF_019703515.2 Myxocyprinus asiaticus | reverse complement strand
TACAGTCGGCCATGCTGTGCTTGCCCGTTGCTGTGTGTGCTTTTAATGTGGAATCATTTGAGTTACACAGAAGTAAATACTGCGAGAATCTTTTTATTAGTTGATTGATCCAACCCGCATGCCGTACCCTTGGCCCGGTCATTCGCTCTAGTTACACTTTCCAAAACTTTTTCATTCATTCTGTCGCCGCTGTTGCAGGCCTAGCAAACACGCAACCGGCGAAAGAAACAATGTATTCGCGTTCTATTATTGTTACACAATGTATCCGTTTGATTCTAAAACTCCTTTGTGACGTCAGGTGTTCTAAGATCATTGCGGAATGTTGAGAGTGTGACTTACAGAGTGTGTGATTTTTCGCCGGTCTCTTCCCCGTTCTCTTTGGCAAATCGAGAAACAAAGGGTAGCTCAGCCAGTTCCTTTTTCCCCTCTCTCTTCCCCCTCCCGTCTGCTCTGATTGTATCTCTAGAACGGCCTGAATGCGCGAGTCAGCGGCTCTTGAGCGCCCCCCTACATTAAGGACCGGAAGGCAGCAATGCATGCTTGGTTGGAGTCTTTTTTCACAGGGTGGAATGCAAGCTGCAAGGCTACATGGGGGATGGGTGTTGTGTTGGTACAGTTACCTACAGATAAAACCTACATATATATTATATTATTCCCGTCCTCAATGTACTTGTAAAACAATAAAATAATAAGGCAGTCTAAATATCTTCCGATCCTCTCCTCTTTGAACATTTGCCCTATAAATAGTCAAAAAATAATAATTAATTTACATTTAGCAGCATCAAAGGAATAGTTCACCCAAAAATAATTTACTCACCCTCATGCCATTCCAGATGTGTGTGACACAAAGATTATATATATATATATATATATATATATATATAAACTCTGTTGGTCCATACAATGCAAGTGAAAGGTGACCAGAACTTTGAAGGTCCAAAAAGCACATAAAGGCAGTATAAAAATAATCCATAGGTCTCCAATGGTTAAATCCATATCTTCAGAAGTGATATGATAGATGTGGGTGAGAAAACATCAATATTTAAGTCCTTTTTTTAAATTATTATTATTACTATAAATTCTCCTCCCTGCCCAGTAGGTGGCAATTTACATGAATGTGGAAGTGAAAGTGGAGATTTATGGTAAAAAAAAAAAAAAAATTTAAAAATAAAAAAAAAGACAAACATTGATTGTTTCTCAACCACACTTATCATATCGCTTCTGAAGACATGGATTTTACCCCTGGAGTCATATAGATTACTTTTATGCTGCCTTTATATGCTTTAAAGAGCTTCAAAGTTCTGGGCACTATTCACCTCATTGTATGGACCTACAGAGCTGAAATATTCTTCTAAAAATCTTAATTTGTTTTATGCAGAAGAAAGTCATACACATATGGGATGGCATGAGGGTGAATAAATTATGAAGCATTATTAATTGTGGGTGAACTATCCCTTTAACAAATCAAAGTGCTGTAGGCTCAAATTCAAAATTAAATTCTATTGATATGTTTTTATCCTCAATGTTACAAACCAAGGCAGTCTAAAGATATTTAACACTACTAATGATCTCCTCTATGAACCTGTTGACCTTATAAACTGGCAAAATAGACAGACAGATGCATGGAAAAAAGATAGATAGATGGATGTATGGAAAAAAAGATATAGATAAATAGATAGAAAAAAGATAAATAGAAAAAGATAGATAGGTATATTTCTTAAAAGAATCTTGCACTGATAGCTACAAATAAGACATTTGTGTAACATTTTTATTATATACAGTTTTAGAATGAAATAATTGTCCATGTATGTGTAAATTGTGTATCTATCTGTAAAAATCTATTGTTATTTCTACGTTGGAGCTAGTATGGAGTATTTTGGAAAATTGTAAACATGAAATGATGTGCTAATTCTGCAATTAAACAACGTGACTTTTCAATATTCTTTTCATATTTCAGGATTTCCACACATTTTGACCAATTAATGTCCAAGATGCTTCTATGACTTTTCTAATTTTTCAAATTACTGTATAAGGATTTTTAAGAGATCACTCACAAAAGAGCAATTTATAGCCAATTAAATTTTTAGAGCAGAGTACAACTAGAAAAATGCATATTAACTACAGACATTTCCATGACTTTTTCCATTTCAAAATTCCCTGATATTTCCATACCCGTGTGAACCTTTATATTAAAAGAGTAAAATACACAACCTGTTCTTCAGCACCACAATTGCAATTCAGATAATTTTTTCAAGCACTACAGTACAGTTCACACAAGTGTGAAAAGTAATCGTTAAATTGCCTCAACAGACGGCATAAAATGCGTCTCATAGTCCGAGTAACATTTTTGCTTCTCCCAATCCTCATCACCACCACCACTCTCCTCATCAGTGTCCACAATTTCACTGTAGTCCTTAGTCCAACCGCCATGCTCTGAAACGTTTCCTCTGTTTGACTCTTCAGACTCCAGCCGCTGAATTAAATCTCCATCTTTTCTGTGCACTCTATCAGCTATCTGTTTCTGATGGGGCTCCACATCCATTAGTTCAGTTTCTGAGAGATGGGCATTTGCAGTGGGGACAAGTTCCTCCACAATCTCCAGCTCACAGATCTTTAAAGATAATTCTGAAGGAGAACAGATGCCAGGCCACACATGCTGGAAACAAAAGTCATGAACAAATGTAAAATTAATTATCAGTTAATAAACACTTAATTTCTGCTCTGTTCCTCAGACAATGCTATCTTATGACATCAAAACACTTTTACTATAGTGAATGATTAATAATTGATGTTTTTTAAAGATATATTTCAACATTTGTATTCCATAACCAACTGCATTTACAAGCTTATTCATACACAATGAAGTAGCTCTACTTATAGAGCATTGCACTTGTAATGTAAAGGACTGGGATACGAGTCCAGCTGAGCATGTGAGCCGAAAGTGTCATAGAGGAACCACAAAATTTGCAATTGCATTTTTACCTCACATTCGCTTTTATGACACTATCGGTTAGGTTTAGGATAATTAGGTAGGTTTTTTTCAAAACTCAATAGAGCATTAACCTTAAATACCTCATCCATTTGGGAAAACATTTAACTTACTTTTAGCGCCAAACAGTGGACATTTCACCTCGGAAATGCCGTGATTTATGTAATGAACCACATAAATGAATTTTGCAAAAATATTGGCACAATCATCTAATTTTCATGAGATCAGGCTGGATATACAGTATACTTTCAGTTACACATTTTTATACATTTTAACCTAAAATTTTGATGTTGATAAAAAAAGTCCATGGACACGGAATCCTGCCAGTGCAATTTACGTTATGAAGTATCACAATCAACTCTTTATCTTCTTTATGTGTTATATGCACATCAGTACAAAACAGACCATAAACTTTCACCATATTGTCAAGAATCAACTCTTGTTGCAATGTACTTGAGTTTGTATGAAAACAGAAGTTTGGGATTGTAGTTAACTGTAGAATGCTAAATAGCTTCAACAACATCCAAAAACAAGAAATTGTGAGTATTTAAATGTGTGCAAGGAAATAAGTTTCTACCTTGTAGTGTGTACAAGGTTTAAAGGTGCACTCAGTAAGTTTTTGCAACTTAGAAGTTTTACACAAAGACATGAATAGCATTTTTTAGAAATATGATGAAAATGATGTAAACTCAGATTAGATAAAGTCTCAAGTCATTTCAGTAACCCAATAAAAGCTGTTTAATTTGACATTGAGCAGGTCGCTCCCTCCTGGGCGCTGCCATGTTGACAGCAAATGACACTGTGTCTTGTAACTGACTTAGTTACTACCACTAATAATGACAGTAATAATATTTTACTTTAACTCAGCCTTTTGTGGATTGAGCCAGTATCTCTACAGATCATTAATACACTAGGGGAAACCTCGGGGAAGATCTATAATCTACAGTATGGCAAGAGACGCAAAAGCCGATCACAAACCCGGATAAATGAGGAGTGATGTCTGGCCACAGTTGAACACCAAGCTCTGCTGCCGTACTATGTAACCGGTGTGGCCAGTACAGAGAAATTACAGGGCTTGTTACCCGTTTTTTCTCTCATAACAAATCTTACACCGAAACGCACAATTTGAAGCACCCATTCCAGGAAACAACCAAGCACTGTTCTCGTTTGGCCACAAAGTCCTCTTAAATAAGATTAGGGAAAGTATCAACAAGGTTCTAAAAGCAAACAAAGCCGGTTTCCGAAGAGGACGCAGCTGCATCGATCAAGTCCACATATTAAAACGCCTAATCGAAGGGGCCAACGACAAAAACCTCCCTCTATACGTTGAATCACTGATTTCAAGAAAGCATTAGACTCAATCAAGAGGTCTGCTATGTTCGGCGTATTATGACATTATGGAATTCCTAGCAAGATCATATGAGCAATACAAACCCTCTACAACAACTCGAGGAGTGCTGTCTTATTTAAAGGTAAGAAATCAAAGGAATTTGATGTAACAACTGGCATTCAACAAGGTGAAATGCTTGCTCCCTTCCTATTTATCATCGTGATGGACTACGTCCTCAAAAGAGCTGAAAAATAGCACACGATGCAAGGCAGCTGCGGCTTTATCACCAAGCCCAGACAATCGTCAAGGAATCCAGCCACGTCTATTTTCAACCTTGATTTTGCAGATGACATCGCTCTCTTAGAAGTAATTCTTGAAAGAGCCCAGGCAGCATTGAATCTCAAGGCAAAACTAGCAAGAGAAGTCCAACTCATAATCAACATGAAGACTGAACCCTACACCAACCACAAACATGTCAGCCTGAACAAACCAATAGACCAGCATTAGTATCTTGACCTAGATGAGAAAAAAAAAACAATAAAAACGCCTGGGTCAACAACATCAAGTATCAAGGATCAATGGTTTAGTTAAGTTAGTTTAGTTTGCTTTTATTGTCCCCCTTAGTTTTTCCTGCATAGAGAATTATGAGGCGGCAGCCTCCGTCAAATTTTGTGCCGCCTCTGACTGTCGAAGAAACTCAGGCAGGCAGTCACGTGCACAGATAGACCCCAAGTGGTGCTCAAGCACCCGCCCTCTTTCACTAGATAAGTGCCCTTTTTGCAAGTCATTTCTTATTTTTTAATATATATTTTAGTTTTTATTTAAATTTAGCCCTTGGCATCAATTCTCAATTAAACGTATGCCCAAGATCTGCATTTAAGTTGTAATTCTGCGAGACCACACAAGCCCCTGCCCCTCCCCCTCTTTGACATACTTTGTCACAGCCTCCACACAGTTAACGCATGCAGAACGAGCGCCCTGAGGAGCAACATCGAAGTCTACAGCCAGGTAAGGATAATGTTTGCCCTAAACTTCGACATTGTTTGCCACTGCTGTGAAATTAAACCTCTATAAAAAAAAAAAAAATAAAATAAATAAAAAAATCTCCATATGGAGATCTCCATCTCCAACCGCAATTTGGGCATTCCAAATTGGGTGAAAAAGGGGAAAAAAATCCAACAAAAACAACAACAAAAATTACCATATCCTTTGTTTTTTCACATTTACCTGAAGATAGAATTTACTACACCACGTCACAAAATCGCCCAGCACAGGACAATTCCCCTGATCCTGTGCCTGAAGAAGACTCACTATCACAGTCATCAGCGTATTTGATAATGTGTCTATCCTCATACGAACTACGACAGTCATTAGTGTACATAATATATAAAAGAGGTGATAAGCAACATCCTTGAGGTGAACCAGTAGAACAAGATAATTGTTTAGAATATGCATCATTGACTGTAACACCCTGTGATCTTCCAGTTGAAAAATCAGAAATCCATCCAGCAACATTCAAATCAAGATTAAAAAGGGAAATAATTTCCTCTATTAACAAATGAGGCTGAATGGTGTTAAAAGCGGAGGAAAAGTCGATAAATAGAAGTCTTGCATATGCTGTAGGTTTTTCAAGATGTTTAAAAACAAGATTTAAAAGACAAAGAATGGCATCCTCAACACCTCTTCCCTCCCTATAGGCATTTCATTCCCTGCCATGCTAATCTTAGATTGTTACCACCCAAATGATCTTCAATCTTGTCTTTATATTTTAACCTATCTTTATTCATTTCTGCTCTCTCTCAACCTTACTGATTTCTCCTACTTTAAGTTTCCCAGCTGAAAAGCTATTTTCTTTTTGTACAAAAGATCTTTTGTGCCTTTTGAGATCCAAGGCTTATTGTTTGGAAATACTTTAAACACCTTACAAGGAACAACACATTCAGTACAAAAGGAAACATATCCACACACAACCTCAGTGAGTTCATCGATATTTTCCGTAGCAGCTTGAAAGACAGTCCAATCGGTAGCCCAAAAAACCCTGTAGGGTCAAGGAAATGTCCTCTGTCCAAACTTGAACCCTCTTTTTCTTCACCTTCTCCATACGTAACACCGATTTATAAACAGGGAGAAGATTAACTATATTATGATTGGAAAAACCAAGAGGAGGGTCGGCAACAGATTTCATCGCCCCCTTAATAGAGCCATAACAGAGATTTAGTGTCTTATTGCATCTAGTGTAAATTACAGTTATTAAAATCTCCAAGAATAAAATTTGGCACATCTGGCGAAATTAATTGCAGTTTATGAATTACTTTTCTAACAGTCTCCGCTGCAACATGATTGTTTGCTCTCGGATGAATGTACACCACTGTGATAAATATCTGTGGGAATTCACAATGGTCTTAATGACACAGAAAGTAATTCAATATCAGGTAGACACAGTCTTTCTCTCACTGTGATGTTGGTACACCAGCGTCGGTTAAAGTACAGACAAGCTCCCCGCCTTGGTTCTTCCCCGTTACCTCTCTATCCTTGTCCAGATGAGGCGGGGCACCAAATCCACTGACTCCAGAGAATAATCGAGGTCCTGGGAAGTAAGCCAAGTCTCAGTAAGTGCGATTAAGCCTGCGTTCTTGTAATCTCGGAGAGGGTTAACGTTTGCCTGCAGTTTGTCAACTTTATTTCTCAGAGATTGCATGTTTGCCAGGATTATTGTTGGAAGCGGTATGCGGTTTATCCGCTGTAGCCTTTTCACACGCTCCTGCACACCTCCTTTCCTACCACGCTTACTCCTACTCGACTCATATCGAGAAGGCCTTTCTCTTGGTTTAGTAATGTCTTTGTGACGAGTCAGTTTTAGCCCAAAACAACAGACAATCCAGGGATTCATCCATCGGGATATCAAAATCCCGTGAACTCCATTTAAATCCCAATAAAAACTCCAGAGAATACCAGAGTCTGTTTGTTTGCTAATAGTACGGATGGCAGGTAACTCCGCTAGTACAAATTGCCAAAATAATCAAATAAAATAGCTCCATTATATCCGATCTTGTGCAATAACATTTAACATACACTTGCTGCAACACAAATAAAAATGATAAAATACGTTTAAAAGAAACACAATAACATGAAACACCACGATGACGAACACCTGCTGCCAGTCGCCACTAGAGCAGAGCCCCAGGTCGCTTTGAGCAAATCCAACATCAGAGTACAAAAGGGCCAAGCATGGGCCTCCTGGAAAATTAAGGACATTTTTTGCTCACGCACAATCTCAAGCTATTGAAACGCGACATTCCAGGCAGCTTGTCTCTCAATTCTGCTATATGGCTGCGAGAGCTGGATCATCACCAAATGGCTCAGAGCAAGTCTGAACAGCTACACCATCAGCTGCTACAGAATTATGCTTGGAATAAGACACATGGACAGGATATCGAACGCTGAGATCTACACCAAATTGAAAACCGAGCCCCTAACCAACACCGTACAGCAGCGCCAACTGAGGTATGTCAGCCACTGTATCAGGAAGCCATCAACCGAACTTATCCATCAGTACATGCTCTACGAGCCAGCGTAAAGCCAAGAGAAGACCTGGCAGAAGAGGTCCGTCATATGTTAAGTACATCGGGTGGTTGATAAATCACGAGACACCGCCAACAACCAGCGAGTTACGAGCAATGGCTGCAAACAGAATGGAGTGGGAAATTTTTTTTTGGCGCCTGCAAACCCCTGTTTGCAGCTGAATGATGATGATGATGATTACTTTATATAGTGCTTTCAGCCAATGCTCAGACATAAAAGTACATGTACACAAAACAAGCAAACCAAACACTATAACAAAAAAAACAATATACTTACTACAGACAACAACGGTGCACAAGTCAACAGTTTAGTCCAGATTGATCGTATGGATCAGCAGGAGTGTGATCCACCAGACAGTCCAAACAGAATAAGTGCACGTCCAAAGACAAACAAGTCCAAACAAGAGGTCTCTGCTGGAGTGATGAAACAAACTGCTACGAGGATATAGCTGCAGCCAGAGTTCCGAAAAGGGGCAGGAGGTCCAATCCACCAGCAAAGATATAGGGAGCCCCTAACCTAACCCTTTCACTAAACCCAACAGTGTAAGTGACGCCCCCTTGTGGAATTGGTGCAACCACCTTTTGGAGTAACCCCGCCCCTTCTGAAGTAACCCCATTTGGAGATCTCCAGCCTGCATCTATACCTACTTGCTACGACCCACAGCTCTCACAGTGCGAATCATGGATAGAGAGCGAAATTAAGCAACAAGTGTGAGCACATGGCGGTGTTCAGCTGCCAGAGAGCTCACGAGTCGCGGCTGACCGGTCACAGTCCAGAGCGCAACAATGCACAAAAATTATTTTAAATTGAATGCAAAATTGTTTCCATTCATTATACGGATATGTGTAGTATGAGACAGAGAAAAACACAGACTAAAAGTAACAAAACAGAAGAGAAACAAACATCTTTGGTGTGAGGCGGCAGCACTCAGTAAACAAACTTCCAGTATCCAGGACAATAGGTGTCAGTATAGAGTCCAAAACCACAGCTACTACTGGAACCGATGGGATGAGTTAGAGCCAGCTAAAAACTTCTGAGCGCACCTTTAATTTGAAATTTAGGCCAAAAGACTCACCTGCAAGTTTGCATGTTTAAACGATTGACTGTTTAAAGGGTCTGGAATCTTTGGAAAACACCATGTTGGTAACCTGAATCACAACAGCAGGATGCAGATATTAGTTTATGAAAATATGTCTAATTTACCAATAATAAGCCTTCTGTAACAGTGCAGTAGCTCTTACACTTTACATTTTTGCTAAACAGTATACATTTGATAAATTTGGGGGCCTGGGTAGCTCAGTGGTAAAAGACACTGGCTACCATCCCTGGAGTTCACTAGTTCACTAGTTCGAATCCCAGGGCGTGCTGAGTGACTCCAGCCAGGTCTCCTAAGCAACCAGATTGACCCAATTGCTAGGGAGAGTAGTCACATGGGGTAACCTCCTCGTAGTCGCTATAATGTGGTTCGTTCTCGGGTGGGGCGCGTGGCAAGTTGAGCGTGGATGCCGTGGTGGATGGCGTGAAGCCTCCACACGTGCTATGTCTCCGTGACAATGCGCTCAACAAGCCACATGATAAGATGCGTGGGTTGGCGGATCACTACATGACCACGAGGACTTAAAAGCGCATAGGGAATTGGGCATTCCAAACTGGGAGGAAAATTTTTTTTTTTTACATATACATACACACATATATATATATATATATATATATTTGATAAATTTGTGCACAAGATTTGTGGGAAATCAAAACATAATTTGATGCTAAATGTAATGGAATGACTTTTTCAGCATACAGTAATGGAACATAATATATACACTCACTGAGCACTTTATTAGGAACACCTGTACACCTACTTGTTCATGTGATTATATAATCAGCCAGTCGTGTGTCAGCAGTGCAATGCATAAAATCATGCAGATATGGATCAGGAGCTTCAGTTAATGTTCACATCAACCATCAGCATGGGGAAAAATTTGATCTCAGTTATTTCGACCGTGGCATGATTGTTAGTACCAGACGGGCTGGTTTGAGTATTTCTGTAACTGCTGATCTCCTGGGATTTTCACACACAACAGTCTCTAGAGTTTACTCAGAATGGTGCCAAAAACAAAAAACATCCAGTGAGCGGCAGTTCTGCGGACGCAAACGCACTGATGATGAGAGAGGTCAACGGAGAATGGCCAGACTGGTTTGAGCTGACAGAAAGGCTACAGTAACTCAGATAACCACTCTGTACAATTATAGTGAGTGGTGGTGGCATAGTGGGCTAAAGCACATAACTGGTAATCAGAAGGTTGCTGGTTCAATCCCCACAGCCACCACCATTGTGTCCTTGAGCAAGGCGAAATTGTCCCTGTAATAAATGCACTGTAAGTCGCTTTGGATAAAAGCGTCTGCCAAAATGCATAAATGTAAATGCATAAATGAAGTGAGCAGAATAGCATCTCAGAATGCACAACACATGGATGGGCTTAATTAGGACCATAGTGTTCCTAATAAATTGCTCAGTGAGTGTATATGACCACCAAGTATGCGGACACCCAAATGTGGTTGATGGCCATTTAATTTCAAAATGGATTTTCCTTCACTAAAATGAAAGGATTAGCCAAACCTGTTATGCTGTCCACAAACATTTGGCCATGTAGTGTATGTTGTAATCTAGTAAAAGGCTGCCAGCTAAACTGTATCACTGAAAGAAGTATAAACATGATACAATACTTACAGGACAACAAAAGCAATGAAAAGTGTCAGCACAAACAATGGTAGGACTATGACTATAGCCAACAGCATTGGGGTAACATAACCTGCGTGATAAAATGGAGAGTCAGGTTTGCATATATATTGGATAAGCAGAATTTCTGACCCACAGATTGTATAAGAACAACCACAAACACATTTTGAAACAAAGACCCCATCCTGTATCATTAATATGGGTCAGAGCACAGAGTGAAGGAAATGAGCAATTACCAGGTTTATCCATGGTGGAGAAGGTAGTGATGCTCCTCACTCCCTCACCAGCAGAGGTCACGGCGCTGACCCAGGCCTGGTACTGCCGAGCTGGCTGCAGACCTGACAGCTGGAAACTGGTTGAGTCACTGCTCACATTAGCTCCTGTTAAACAAGATTATCAAGATCTATTTATTATATATTGGCCAGTTTGATTAAAGCTGCACTATGTAACTTTGTGCTCTCTAGCGACATCTGTGATCAAAACTTTAAATTGCAAGCAATTTGTGGAAGAACACATTACGTCAGTCGTGTTTCGGCACAGCTCTTCTGGCGGATGAATCTCATGATTTGAGGTTACCTTGACATCGCCTGTGTGTGATCATGACTGGGAGATATTCAGAACCGGAGTCATAAAGTGCTATTTTCATGTTGATCTTATGTTATACAATTAAGCATATAAAACTGAAGTATTGCTTGCTTTGAAGAAGATAAAAAACACTCCTATTTACATATTTTGAATGAATGAATTTTACACTTATAGCACTTTTCTGACTACACCCAAAGCCATTTTACAAAGAGAACAAGTGAATCACCTCAGTCACTACCATTATATTATAGTATAACATAAATGATGAAGAAATTCAAAATATTAATAGTCAAGGATCAATATTTACAGAGTAATACATTTTGTTGAGGGGGGTCAAAATGCCTATGATTTTTGAGCCAAACTACAGGTAAAAAAAAATAACTTTAGAAAGATGGCAGCTTCATTATTTTATTTTTATACAGAGATAGGTAGGTCTATTGCTAAAATTAGTTGAATTTGTCAACTCATTATATGCCAATAATGTGACTCAAATGGTTCATGACCATTGAAAATGGGTAGTGTCGCAATTTTCAGATGAAGCCACATTTAGACATATAGGGCTTTAAAAAATGAAAATCCAAAAAGGAGAGTTTGTTCAGAACTAGAATCTAAAAGGATATTAAGGTATCTTTAATAATTGTTTTTTCCTCCAATTTTGGACTCACCCCATTGGCATATAATGCAACAAGGGCTGCCGAAGTGAACTGATTTTAGAAATAGACTGACCTATCTCAATGTAAAAATAAAATAATCAAGCTGCAACCTTTCTAAAAAATAAATAAATAAAAAAAATAAAATAAAAAATTGACCTGTAGTTTTGCTCCAAAATCATAGGTGAAAATTGTCATTTTGTCTTCCCTCTACAAAATCATAGATTACTCCATGGCATTTAATATTGTGTCTTTCATCATCAGTTATGTTTATCTTTCACCTGACTAACCTCGCACACCTGAGAAGCAATTAATAGGTGCGTAGGACACAACTTCAGCAAAGTCATCGAAATGGAAAAAATCCCGCACACTATCCTGTCTAGCAAAAAATGATCAAGATTTATTAAGCAACATTTCGGTGAACATTTAAGAGTGCAACAGCACCAAATTTTAAATGTGTCATGACCAATCAACACATCTGATGACCATGACATCACAATCAATGACAATCAATAAACAGAGAACATCTAGAAAACACCTATAAATACAGAAAAGAGAAAAACATCACATATACAACAGCCCAAATCCATGTAATGGTAACCCTCACCATTACATACAGATCCTTTTCTTTCATTTATGTTCCATATACATATACATATATACATACACATATTTCCATTTCGTATCTTTCACCTTTAAAAAAAAAAATATCAAAAATACAATTGAGCCGGAGATCGCTGGTTGAGTTGACACGGAATGATCCTTTTCTATTATAACTATTTAGCAATTAGCAAAAATAAAATAAATAACATAGTGCGCTTTTAAAGTTAATAAGCAGGGCTTGTAAAAAAGGAGGAGCCACCTGTCTTAAAAAAAAAAAAATCTTAAAATTCACATCCTTTTTTTTTTTTTAAACAAAAACAGTGAATGTTAATTGCGTTTAATAGACATCCTTCCCTGTTACCTGTCTCATTGAGGCCAATTGAGTACTGCAGGATGACACCATTACTCTCATGCAATGGAATAGGGCTCCACATCACAGTGACAGATGAGTGAGAGATGTTCTTCACCTGGAACTGTGAGACTTCAGGAGGCACTGAAAGGGGGAGACGAAGATTAAGGTAAGATGAAAAGTCTAGATGACTAACAACCCGAATTACAAGATCTTGCATTTTCTAGCATGTTATTTTTACACTAAGCTTTGAGAAAATCTTACAAAACACACTTTATGTTTGCTGATTAAATGAGCAAATGTCTTATGAATCTTGTAGTGGAAAACATTACATACCTCCTTGAAGTGTGTATGCAATTGCAGACTTGAGGAAAGTGCTGTGATTGTTGATGACAGCAAACAATGACACGTTATATGCTGTGTAGTTCCTGAAGTTACCTGTAGATGGAGACAAACTCAAAATCACTGACACAATTAGGCAGACGTCCATCTCTCTCTCTCTCTCCCTCTCTCACCCACACACACACCCACCCGCACCCACCCACCCGCACACCTGTGAGTGTGACAGATCTCTGGTTTCGGTTTATTCTGACCCAGTTCAGGCAGGGAGTGTGAGATAGTTCTACAGACACATGCTGCACCACATACTCCAGAGTGCTCTCTGAGATCTGAGAAGGTACGGACCATTTGACAAACAGCTTGTTGTCCTCTCCTACTACACTCAGATTCACCTCTGGTGTTGTATGACCTGCAGAGTGTAAATATGACAAAAGTATAATATAAGTTAGGGGTAACATAGCCATTATTTTTGATGTGAGAACAAAGAGAGACATGAAACTAGCACAGCTACTGTTTGTAGGAAACTGGTTAGAACTGTACAATTTAGAGGTCATTATACAAAAATATTTGGCAACAGAATGCTGTGATAGACCAGTTAGAGTCAAGTATTCCAGACAGCTGTGTAATAAGTAAAATAGAGCTGCTCAGCTATGACGTCAATTTGTTGGCAAGCCCGGAAGGCTAATTCGCCATGGTTCCCTCTGGATTTTCCTAAGGGAAACACCTGCAGTTGTTACCTTAAAGGGACAGTTCACCCAAATATGAAAATTCTTTCATCATTTACTCACCCTCATGCCATCCCAGATGTGTATGACTTTCTTTCTTCTGCTGAACACAAACAAAGCTTTTTAGAAGAATATTTCAGCTCTGTAGGTCCATACAATGCAAATGAGTGGTGGCCAGAACTTTGAAGCTCCAAAAAGCACATTAAAGCAGCATAAAAGTAATCCACACTACTCCAGTGGTTAAATCCGTATCTTGAGAAGTGATATGATAGGTGCTGGTGTGAAACAGATCAACATTTAAGTCCTTTTTTACTATTAATTGGACAAAGAATGTAAATCGACAAAAACAAAAGAAGAATATAGAAGTGAAAGTGGAGATTTATAGAAAAAGGACCTAAATATTGATCTTTTTATCATCCACACCTATTATATCGCTTCAGAAGACAGATTTAACCACTGGAGTCATATGGATTACTTTTATGCTGCCTTTATGTGCCTTTTGGACCTTCAAAGTTCTAGCCACCATTCACTTGCATTGTATTGGCCAACAGAGTTGAAATATTCTTCTAAAAATCTTTATTTGTGTTCAGCAGAAGAAAGTCATACACATCTGGGTTGGCATTAAAGTTGAGTAAATGAATACTTGATCTAACCCTTAAAATGAAACTTAATTTGTCAGGTAAATTTTGTCAGATTAAACAACATTTTTTAATTGAATTAAAACTGTTAATTTAGATGTTACCATATGAAGCAAATTTTTAGGTTACCTGAAAAGATTTTTTTTTTTACAGTGCAGGTTTGTGGGTTGACATCCTAAAAAGTGTAAACACTATGATTCTTTATTGAAAGAATGTTACCTTTAATCATAAAACGAAAGGTTAAGTTAATTTGCCATACATACGCATCACAGGAAATGCCATAAATGTTGGGTCTGACATCCCCATTGAAGTATTGGCCGACACAAATACTCCCATAACACCCGGCTGCAGTGGGAAATGCCTGAGCTTCTGGCAGCCCTTTTCGTCAGGAGGCTGATTTTCAGTATCTCTCTGTTGCCTGGTAACCAGCTTGTTCTCCTTACCATTGTAGAGCTTCAGAGTCACTACATAGTTATTAACATCCCATCTTGCCTGAGACAGGGGCATCACCTGTGGAGAACACAGAGACAAGGCCAAAGGAGAGAATAATGTTAGACTAATGATGCTGTCACATTCTAACAGCTTGTTCATGATTGTGATTTGCCTATTGAAAAACAACCAATTAGAATGATGCATTATGGGAGCATACCTTCCAGAAGACATTACAGAAAGACGTGTCTGAATTAGGGGCACAGTCACTCCAAACATCCAGCTGTCCAACCGGTGCTGAAAAGAATATTACAGATGTAGAATCAACATTACCGATCATATTATATCACTCAGGCTAAGACTGGAATGGAATACAAGCATCCTACACAATTATACTCTATACCAACTACTATCTTTTTAAAAGTAGTATATAAAATAGTATGCAGTTTGCAATGATGTTTCAAACAGTGGCATGCATTGTTGTTGTCACATATCCTAATAATGTTGTGTGTTTAAGTCACACAGAGGTGATTAAAGGATTAGTTCACCCAAAAATGAAAATTCAGTCACTGTTTACTCACCCGTTTTGTTATAACCCTATATGACTTTGTCTTTTTCTTAACACAAAAGGGAGAAATTGAGAAAAAAACATTGTGCTCAGTGATGTCATACAATGGCACTTTATGGTGACCACCTCTTCAAGCTTCAAAAGGACACAAAAGTATAATTCAGAAGTCTAATAAATTATTCCTTGAGACTCATGATTGTTATGAAAGCATACGATATGGTTTGATGCGAAACCGAAATCGAATGTATTATTTAGTAAAAATGTTCACTGACCGTTGATCACCTGTGTGCGCTCATTATAGGGCACGTAAGCAACAGTTCACGCAGCTCCCTCGCGACATTGGGAAACTCAATTAGCGAAAACTTGTTTTCTTTATCTAAAAACAGGTCCACCACAGCGATAGCGACAACAGAACACAACACAGCTGCACACAAAACAGAGAACAGAACTTACTAAATATATCTGAAGAGTTTGTAGTTGAAGAATTGATGCATTTCTATGCCCAGCCTGATTTTTTTGAGAGTTTTTGGACCAGTGCCAGTTCACAGTGGACGGAGTTAGAAAACAAGCGATCAACAGAATGTACCGTTGCTCATCACTGCTGGTTAGGACAAAAAATCTGATTACCATAGAAAATATACCTTTTATCGCATGTTGTTTGCATCAGGTTGGGACACGGTGTGACTGAGGCTGCCTGTAGCCTCCACTTATGTTTCTGTTTGATTTCCAAGTAATCCGTTCAAAAAAAAAAAAAGAAAATCAGGCCGGGCATAGAAATGCATAAATTCTTCAACTACAAACTCTTCAGACATGTTTAGTGAGTTCCATTCTCTGTTTTGTGTGCAGCTGTGTTCTGTTCTGTTGTCACTATCGCTGTGGAGGACCTGTTTTTATATAAACTAATTTTCACTTGAACACCCCAATGTCACGAGGGTGCTGCGTGAACTGTTGCTCTCGTGCCCTATCATGAATGCACACAGATGATCAACAGTCAGTGCACATTTTCACTAAACAATACGTTAGATTTCGGTTTGTTTCGCATCAAACCTTATCGTATGCTTTCATAACAATCATGAGTCTCATGGAATAATTTATTAGACTTCTGAATTATACTTTTGTGTCCTTTTGAATCTTGAAGAGGTGGTCACCATAAAGTGCCGTTGTATGAAATCACTGAATTTCTCCCTTTGTGTTAAGAAAAAGAAAGAAAGTCATATGGGGTTATAACAACACAGGGGTGAGTAAACAATGACTGCATTTTCATTTTTGGGTGAACTAATACTTTAATTATCATGTCAGTGATAAATGTGGTTATTTTGCGTTTTTAAAGGAATTTTTCGGGTGAAATACATGTTAATCTCAATCAACAGCTTTTGTGCCATAATACTGATTACCACAAAAAAAATATTTGACTCGTCCCACGTTTATTTACAAAAAGTAAAAAATCTGGGTTCCAGTGAGGCCAGTCCATAAATGTTAAAAAACACACCGTTTCAAAAGTATAGCCACAAGACATAAACATTATATGTGTTTACATGATTTTAGTACGATAAAATTGCTTAATAACCATACTAATCAATATTACAACTTTGTTGCAATGGCGACACAACACCGATCAACCCTGTAAGCAATTTTATCACACTAAAATAATGTAGAACAGAGATTTGATCACACTAAAATTATGTTAAAATGTATAATTTTGTGGCTATGCTTTTGAAACAGTGTGTATTTTAATGTTTATGGACTGGATCCATTCACTTCCATTGTAAATGCCTTACTGTACTGTTTTTTGCCATACTGTTTATAGCATAATTGCATGGGAGAGAAACATAAAAATCTTGATTTCAACTTGAAATCAAACTTTTAAGGGCATCTTCAATAAAACGGTTAGTAAATAACACCTTGGAGGGCAATAAATGTCCTTGATGAATGTAAGTGTGTGAGAGTTTTTTTTCTGACCTGCAGGGGGCGTTCTGACTATATACTCTGAACTCCAGTGACTCATAACTTCCTCTTCTTCACAGCGGCAGCGAACACGAAAACTGTACTCTGTTAATGGTTGCGGTTCCTCCAACTGAAACATGACCTGATAACCATCCATCTGCACAATAATGATTCAAATGTGTCACAATCTGTTTAATGAACATTAATTGGGACATAAGCTAATAACTATAATAGTTGCCAAATCTCTGACTCCATAAAATATGATTAGCTTTAAAGGGATAGTTCACCCAAAAGATAAAACTCTGTCATAATTTACTCAACTTCATGTTGTTACAAACCTGTATGACCTTTTTTTAATTTTTTATGTAGAACACAAAAAATGTTTTAACGAATATCCTGTTCCATCTGTTCAATACAATGGCAGTTGATAGAGACTCTTAAAGGAGAGATGCACGAAAATGACCATTTTTGGTTGATACCAATTTTAACCAAAAACTACTGCCCGATAACGATACAGATATTTTGCCACTTAACTTATTTTGTCATCTGATCACTTTTTACTTACGAATGCATAAATATATACTGTATAATATCCTATATTTCTAATTTCCAATATATATAATTTTCGATATCTCAGAAGTCAACGTCTGCTGGTTTCAAAGCGTTTTGGATGGTTTCCCTCATCATGTAGCCTATAGGTATAGTAGGATTCCTCAAAATAAGTAATCCACTACAAATTACTCAACTTCCAACTTTATTTATAAAGCACATTTAAAAACAACAAAAGTTGAACCAAAGTGCTGTGCAATTAGATACAAAAGAGTAATAGAGTACACAAATATATAAAAATAATCAAACAATATAAAAACAAACAGAACTAAACACCAATAAACATAATCTTCACATTAAATAGCATTAAAAGATACCGAGTAAAGATAGGTTTTAAGAAAAGATTTAAAAATGGCTAAAGATGGGGCGGACCGTACGTGTGAAGGGAGACTGATCCAGAGTTTGGGGGTGACAACAGAGAAGGCTCGATCTCGAGAAGAAATCAGGCTTGAGCAGGCTACTAATTACTTCTCTACTTGCATTGTTTAGAGGAGGAGGCCTGAAATGAAATCCTAAAAATCTTGAATTCTGTTTTGATGAAGAAAGAAACTCACCTAAGGGTGAGTAAATTATCAACAAATTTTCATTTTTGGGTGAACTATTCCTTTAACTCAATCAGTCGTTTAGCCTTAATGGATACTATACCAATGTCTCAGAAGTCAAAGTGTTTTGGATGGTTTTACCTCATCATATATAGGCAAGTGCCACTTTCACAAGTGTCACGCCTGTAACAACTTTTTTTTTTTCTCAATAATGTAAGAACGAGAAAGAATAAAAATTAAATATTACATTTTCTTAGGAGTGCCAACCCTTCTACATTCTGTGGCTATCATTATTTCTGGATTGTGCATTTGAGTTCAAAGATTTTTTACAAAGTGTGATGATAATTTATTATAAATGAACAATCTGTTTTTCATTTTCATGCTTAAAACCGATTTGCCAATGGTTTTAATTTGGTCAATAATTGGCCAATAAATATCGCACCCTGATACATAATTTTATAATTATAATTATATTTATTTATCACACATTATACATTTGCACATATACAGTGAAATTCTTTTTTTCACATATCCCAGCTAAGCTGGGGTCAGAGTGCAGGGTCAGCCATGATACGGCGCCCCTGGAGCAGATAGGGTCAAGGGCCTTGCTCAAGGGCCCAACAGTGGCAACTTGGCAGTGCTGGGGCTTGAACCCCCGACCTTCTGATCAGTAACCCAGAGCCTTAGCCGCTGAGCCACCACTGCCCCTAATACATTGGTGCATCCCTAATTTTCACTGGTCAATACTTGTAGCACACCTCCTATCCTGCAAATGTGGCACTGACAGTACAGAGTTTCTGCTGAATTTGCTGTGTACCGAACTTTAACCAAATCACATCTTTTGAAAGAAGGAAAGCACAACAGAGGAAACTGGCCCCCTAAATTCAATGTCATCAAGCCTGAAGAATAGCAAGTCTATAGCGAATTAAATTAAGAATCTAATCAAATCGGGAAATCATTGCTGACAGACAGCCCTAGTTTCTCCTCTATTTCTCTTACCTCAGTCCAGTCCATGTCATCGAGCGTATGGTACTGCACTTGACACATCATGCCAGAGAAACCAAATAAATAACAGTCCATCTTCCAGAAGATCTCCAGTGGCTGAGAGGTGTGGTTAATAATATAGGGAGCGTCTGGCCGAACTAAAGGGGTAAAGATATTAAAGCAAGCATACGTATTGCAAGGTTCTAGTGCATACATAATGGGGATACTCAATGATGGTGCGCTAGGTGAGATCAGACCTGACGCTGCTCAGAAAAAATGTAAAGATTTGTTCAAAAACACTGATTCATTCACGACCGAAACACACCGTTCATAAAATATGGATTCATGTGATTTATGCTAAATAATGAATCAAATCCATACTGTTTTGTATGTTCTGATGTTCTTTCAAATGACCCGTGATACTAATAAGACAACCCAAACACCTGACGCTCAAAGATAAGGCCTCAAAAAAAACAATTCTGAGAAAGTTGGTGAGTTGCAAGAATGTAAAAGTGGCTTACTTATATGGCCTGTGTTGAAGACAGACTCTTCAGACTGTGCAGAACCCAGCGGGTTTTTGGCAGTAACCCATACTTTAATGTCAGTGTTTTTCATATACTCTTTTCGTTTTATGACTCCATTGTCACTATCACTCTCTCTGGAGTTAACATTCCTGTATATAAACACACACACAAAAAACGTTTGAAGGCGACATACATGAGCATGCATAATTGAATGGTGGGGTAATAAGACAACACTTGTGACATACCCATCACAATCTTGCCAGTGTAGGGTGTAAACAGTTGTAATCATTGGCTCATTGGATCTAGACCAAGAGCAATGAATGTCTCCTTCCTCAAATTCTTCTATAGAACACTCAGGGCGGGATGGTGCAAATGGAGGATCTGTAAACAAGGAGAGAATGTTAAAAATTTAGGGAAGAATGTAGAACAAGGGAGAGGAAGAGAACCATAAAGCACAGTGTGCTATAAGAGCATCATTCATTTTCAGACAATAGGAAGTCATGCGGGTAATCTGAGAAAGTAAGACACCAGGGTGAACACTTCTCTTCCTGTATTTTGGGCAACACTTTGACACGTACGCATTTCTTAAATAAATGTTTTGGGTTTTAAACAAATTATGCTCGACTGATAACATATGTGACATGTTTTTGTTGATCACCACAGAAAAACATTTCAACTTGTCCCTTCGTTTGTAAAACAAAAAAAAAACAATTATGTTTACGGTAAGGCACTTACAATGCAAGTCTATGGGGCAAGAAATTACAAAAGCTTTAAAGCACGAATGTGCATCTCAGTGTTTTTCTTAAAACACATTAATTCTATTGCACAAAAATATGCGTTATTTGAGCTGTAAAGTTGTCTAATTCATTTTTTTATCAATGGGAATAATTTTCTAGGCAGATTAACTTTTCTTTAAGTGGGTGTGGGTCTATTTTTGGTACCCTTTCAAGTTTCGTGTGAAAGATAACGTGTTTAGCAGATTTTCTTGTTAGTAAGAATGGATATACCTTTTGCACAGGTGCTAGTAAACAATTTTATCATTAGCCTCATGATAATACTTATGATGTTGAGATCTTGTGGTTAAACTTTCAAAACAGTGTGTATTTTAACAGTTATCCCCGGGCACTGGCTTTCCCCCAAGACTTCTATTGTAAGTGCACCCATTTTTCCTTTATTTTTCCAAATTAAGGGACGAGTTGAAATTATTTCCTGTGCTAATTTAGAGCTAAATTTGTGATGAACCCTGAACATTCCTTTAAAGGAACAGTTCACCCAAAAATGAAGATTCTCATTTACTCACCCTCATGCCATGCTTCTGCAGAACACAAAGTTTTTTTTGAAGAATATTTCAGCTCTGAAGGTCCTCACAAGGCAAGTTAATGGGTTCCAAAATGTTGAAGCTCCAAAGCACATAAAGGCAGCATAAATGTAATCTAATCCAAGTCTTCAGAACCGATATGATAGGTGTGGGTGAGAAACAGATCAATATTGAAGTTCCTTTTTTACTATAAATCTCCACTTTCACTTTCTTCTTCTTTTGTTTTTACCAATTCGCATTCTTCGTGCATATCGCCATCTACTGGGCAGGGAGGAGAATTTCTCACCCACATCTATCATATCGCTTCTAAAGATGTGCATTTAACCACTGGAGATGACCATTTATGCTGACTTTATGTGCTTTTTGGAGCTTCAAAGTTCTGGCCACCACTCACTTGCATTGTGAGGACCTACAGAGCTGAAATATTCTTCTAAAAATCTTCATTTGTGTTCAGCAGAATACAGAAAGTCATACGTAATGAGAAAATTATCATTTTTGGGTGAACTAATAAGGTCATTGGAAGTACTGTAGCCTATATGTTATCAGATATGCTATAACACAGTGATACTCACAGCCTTCTCTTACTGTAACATGGCACAATCCGTCTGTATTTTCCTGGCACTCGAGCTCACAGCGAATATGTCTGATATGTTCTGATGCAACAGGAATGTGAACATTTTTAATGGTGTTGGCACAGGCACTGGGTAACTGATGTCTCTGCTCGAGCATGATAACATAAAGCTGGCATAGTTCACAACGGTCTGTGCTTCCTTGTGCACTGGTGTCGCACACCACATTCTCCACCACAGGAAACTTCTGACTCCACCAGCAGTTTACATTCACTACAAACGAGGCTGAACACATAAAAAAAGACAAAGAATGATGATAAGAGGTTGGGACAAGAATACTGAGCTTGCAGGACTGTCCCATGCCAATTACATAAATAAAGTTTGGAATTCTACTCAAATATTCAAGGATTATTCAAATTTGCAAGTATTTGTCACACTTAATATACTGAAATGTCACTGCATTAGATAAAACATCAAAGCAAATTACATTTAAAATGACACTAGACCTTTTCTCACAACTATATTCACTTTTAATAGACATTTTGCAATTTCTTTTAACCAACTCAGTCATTTTAGTGGATGTATGAAGTCAGTTCCCCCTTAAAACATTAACTATGGACATGTTACACAAACCGAACAAAAAGTGTCGTAATACTGCTTCTTATATTAATTATGAACTGTTGTTTATGAAGTAAAACCAAACAAACCTATTTTACTTAAAAGGTGTGCATGTGACACACTTGATATTTGCACTTACATTTTTGTTATATAATGCAATGACATTCATACGTTTTTACTTGTGGTCCCTTAAGTGTCCAAATACTTTTGGGGGCAACTTTGTGTATTTATTATACAATATTATAGACTACATATACACTACCGGTCAAAAGTTTTGAAACACTTGACTGAAATGTTTCTCATGATCTTAAAAATCTTTTGATCTGAAGGCTTAAATGTTTGAAATTAGTTTTGTAGACAAAAATATAATTGTGCCAACATATTAATATATTTCATTATAAAACTAAAATGTAATTAAAAAAAAGTTTTGATGACTTTACTATTATTCTAAAATGTGGAGAAAAAAAACCGGTAGTGTACATGTATATTTTATATTATGCCTAAATAATTTTTCTAGCCAAAATCATGCATAACAGCCACTTGTACAGAGTTGACTGAAATAAAAATACTGCAAAGAGAAAACACTTTTGCTCACCTTGAGAGCACATCCACATGTGCAGTGGTATAAGCAAATATAAGTTCACATTTTCCCATCCCATCGCTCACGTCATTCGCACACGCCAAAATTCCACTATACCGCAACGTATTGTTAACGTCATACGAGCACTTACACAGTCACGGAAAGTCCACGATCAGTGAAGCCTTGTTTATTTCGCGACAACGTAAACATCACTGACCCGCTGACGCATAAACAAAGTTTTTTCGCTGTTTTTCTTTTCAGAAATCCGTCAATAACAATAAAGTCATCATTCTATATGATGGGTCAGGCATCTTTCCCGGAATAATATTCCTTTATGTTTTACTATCTATGGAAATGTTACGTTCAATCGATTTAGTCGCAAATATCCCCGCTTCGAAATGACTGAACTCGAACGCCGTCCACGCCTGCACTGTTTTACTTCATAAGTCACCGTACAAGCATGCTTTACCAGAAGACTCCGCCCACATGTCGCCTACGCAAAGCCCAGCGACCAATCAGATCAAAGATTAGCAAGTTCCTACAGTAAAAAATAATTTTAGGGGAAACTGAAAGGGACCCTTGTTCAAATTAATTTGGGGCCACTTGAATTAGCACTTGAATATTTTGTTTGGTTACCTAAAATGTGTTTCATGTCATAAGTTTACATATTACAATTGGAAATCTCACCTCTCACCTTTTATACAAAGAAGGTAACATGACCAAGGTAACACATTTGCTTAGTTTACATAAGTGGGATATAATATTAGTAAAATAATAAATAGGGTAAAGCAGGGCTAAAGAACTCTCTGAGTAAAAGGCACTTTGGATTTTATATATATATATATATTCCGGAATCTACTCCCTTTGGATAGTTTACCCAAAAATGAAAGTTATCTCATCATTTACTCACCCTAATGCCATCCAGATGTGTAAGACTTTCTTCTGCAGAACACAAACGTAGATTTTTAGAAGAATATAGGTCCATACAATGCTTGTGAATGGTGGCCAGAACTTTGAAGCACCAAAATGCATATAAAGGCATCATAAAAGACATCCATAAGACTCCAGTGGTTTAATCAATATCTATAGAAGCGATATGATAGGTGTGTATGAGCAACAGAACAATATTTATGTCCTTTTGTTTTACTGTATATCTCCACTTTCACTTCCACATTCTTTCACATTTAGGAAGCGAAAGTTGAAATGGACCTACAGAGCTGAAATATATTTATAAAAATCTTCATTTGTGTTCTGCAGAAAAAAGAAAGTCATTCATATCTGTGATAGTATGAGGGGGAGTAAATGATGAGAGAATTTTCATTTTGGAGTAAACAGTCTCTTTAATAACTTTTTAAAATGTTGCAAATGTATGTAGCTAATGATTATCCCTGAAATTATCGATTTTATTTTGATACAACAACTTATTTATCATTATAAGTTTTGTCCAATGTGATTAAATCAAAAGCTTTTCAATAGCTGTCTAATACTGTAAGGATAATATTTGGGGTAAAAAAAAAAAACTTGTTGCCCATAAAAAGGCCCACTCTTATGTGGAAGGAACATATTTGTGATAAATAATGTTCAAAGTGGGCTCAAATTGACTGATCCAAACAAAATTGAGATCCATTTGCTTATAGAATACTTTATATGTTATAAAATGCCAAATGTGATTAAGCCTAATACTGTGTAGGTCCCCCTCGTGCTGCCAAAACAGCGCCAAACCGCATCTCAGAATAGCATTCTGATATTCTTCTCACCACAAATGTACAGAGTGGTTATCTGAGTTACTGTAGACTTTGTCAGTTCAAACCAGTCTGGCAATTCTCTGTTGACCTCTCTCATCAACAAGGTGTTTCCATCCACAGAACTGCCGCTCACTGGATGTTTTTTGGTTTTGGCACCATTCTGTGTAAATTCTAGAGACTGTTGTGTGTGAAAATCCCAGGAGATCAGCAGTTACAGAAATACTCAAACCAGCCCGTCTGGCACCAACAATCATCCATGCGATTATCTAATCAGCCAATCGTGTGGCAGCAGTGTAGTGCATAAAATCATGCAGATACGGGTCAGGATCTTCAGTTAATGTTCACATCAACCATCAGAATGGGGAAAAAAATTTGATCTCAGTGATTTGGACCATGGCATGATTATTTATAACGGTTTATAGGCCTAATTAGCAAAGCTTTAGCTTTTTAAACATAATTTTAAACTTAGGCCTCACCACGTTAAAATGAAATCTGTTTTAAATGCCAGCTTTTTGTAATCCGTAGAGATAATTTTTATTTATTATTTAAGAGAGAATCAAAAAGAAAATAACAATGTTCCGCCCAAAATGCTCACAGTAAATAATACAAATATTCTTGATATATTTCACAGAAAATTCACGAAGACATTATGCAAGGAAAGGGAACGAGGATGTACAATTTTATATAAGAGAAGAACCAATAGACGAAAGAGTCGCTCCACCATTTACAATAACAGTGATTGGATGAATACTGTGGAAATGTTGCCAAGCAAACCATATCTGTTTGTCTTTTTTCTTCTGAAACATGCCAAGAAAACATGGAACACTATTTCTTCATCATGCCAGTTATCGCAATTGCCATCATTGTTTGACACATTACAGTTTCCCCTAGACAGAGTATGTAAACAGCGCAGGTCATCTCGATCAAATATCTGAGGGGGCAAGTGCCCCCTGAATTGGCATGATGCCTCTGCTCTTTACTCCTGTATACTTACGGATCGGCAGGGTTGGGAGGGTTACTTTTGAAATGTATTCCACTGCAGATTACAGAATACATGCTGTAAAATGCAATCTGTAACGTATTCCGTTAGATTACTCAAGGTCAGTAACGTATTCTAAATACTTTGGATTACTTCTTCAGCACTGGTAGATTATTTCACTTGTTTTGACTATAAAAACTCTGCCAAAATACACGTTAAAAATACATTCTCTGAAAAACCTAAATATCTTATGCATTGATGTTTCTAAAACAAGATAAATCAAATTGATCTTGTTTTAAGGATTTTTAGATATTTTTACAGGAAAACAATACAAAAATTATTATCAAGAATAAGATTTTTGCCCTAATATCAAAGGTCTTACTAGTAAAAAAGAAATTATGATCCAACGTGAATTTTCTTGATAAAAAAATATGATCGTGCCTGGTAACGTGCATGTAAAATGGCTAGAAATAGCATTTTAGCTTAGCGTAAAGCTGACAATTTACACAAGGTTTATTTCTATTTCTTCTGCTCCAAACTTCAAACTTACTTCTCTGTCTGCTCGTATGAATGTAACACATCATAAGAAAGTGTTTCACCGCTGTTCAAATGCACTTTGGATCGCATTATTTATATGTATAAATGTTTTCTATCTGAAAGGATTAAATATTAAATGAAACAAATGACAATAAAATGCAAAGTAATCTCTTCAGTAATCAAAATACTTTTAGAATGTAACTGTATTCTAATTACCAATGATTTAAATTACAGTTACAAATATTTTGTATTTTAAAAACGTAATCCCGTTACATTCCGTTACTCCCCAACCCTGCGGCTTGGTCAGTAAACAGCTTTCTCCATAGAAACGTAATTTCCCCTCAACACTTGTGTAAATAACAAACAAGATATCCGAGGAAGACTTCACTATTTTATTCGCTGTTGCTTCGCTTTATTTACGGATTAGTTGCTGTGTTTGTTTTCTTAACTTACTGTCACGAAATTGCTGCAATAGTGGGATTTCCCCTCTTACACAAAACCCTGTGATTCCTCTTCATGTATGAGCACATATATGCGAACGTGAGGGACCATCGATATTTTACATTGGTGTGTATAAATAGTTATAGTTTATAGTGTATGTGCTTTTCCCAATGTAGTCCCAAAACTGTTGAAATCCTTCCACTGTGTTGAGTTTTTGTGCTCCATCCTATGACGTTTGTTATCCAGTCTGTTCACGCACATGCGCACTCTTCAAAAACCTATTAACACGCTGCTTATGTTTACATGGCCACATTAAGCTCGGTTTTCCAGGAGAAACCTGGGTGTTTTAAACCGATTTCTCTTAATCCCTTAAAAGGGTCATGAAGTGCTTTTTTAAAATAATTTTATTATCTTCCCTGAGGTCCAATGATAATGTTATAAAAGCTTTTTTTTTTTTTTTTTTTTTTTTTTGCACCAAAACAGTCACAGTTTAGTAATATATGATAATTTTCCACCCTGTTTTTGACCCTCTTTCTGAAATGCTCTGTTTTGGCCTAAGCACCTCCTTAAAATTTAAAACAGCGTAAACCCCCACTGTCCTGATTGGCTAACATCATGCAGCCCCTCAAATTCAGCAAACTCATTCAGAAGCGAATGGACCTCAACATTATAAAACAAAACTGCAGGGTTTACACACAACGCACATCCAACACATTGCATCTGAATATATTAAACTGTTCATCTCAAGCACAGCTGTTAACACTCAGCACCATAAACTATTAAACAGTAATGACATTTGAAATATTCATGAATGAATCGGTTTACTCACGTTTTGGAAGTGTTTTTAACTGCACCATCCTTCAATAACAGTTCCTTTGCAAAGCTAGAATCATATTATGAATGTTCACAAGCAATCCATGCTGACATGAGCTGAAAAAAATGAGCACATCATAGTCCAAAGAACGGTGAAATTATTCACACATACTGAAGGCGCACTGAGGTGCACGTTGGCGGAAAAACACTGAAACGGTCAAAGTCGTCCATCTTCAAAGACGTCCTAAGTTTACATACACCAACAATTAAAAGTAGCACAGATGGGTGAAAGAACACGTCCATGGCGTGTTTGAGCTCAAATCAACAAGAGGCAGCAACTGAATGAAAGAGAATTGCTTCTCCCTTTCAGAGTTGTAACTTGACACTGCGTCTTTTATAAGTAGCAAGATACATGGCAGCAGTCAAAGAGACTGTGTAGTTCATGTTTATATGCAAAATATTTCAAAATAGTCCAGATGGGTCCCCTTAGGTGTTATGTTAGGAATAGTTAGCCACGAAAGGCCTGCTCATTTGACTTGAACTGTGCGCCAATGGGCGGGGCCAAGGGTGCGATGACGCATGTTGTGGGATGTGAAAAATACAAATAAGCAAAGTTTCGTGGTGTCAAAAACAAACAGATTTCAAAACCAGACGTTTCAGCAGGGTGGCAACTAGAAATGCTCTTTTTAGACTGGAGAGGAAGTTTTGAGGTCTGAAATGTACAGTATGTTTTTATAGTACAGTTACCTCTTATACGTCTAAATTTGAAGGGAAATGTGATTCTCCGTTTCATGACCCCTCTAAATGGCGTAAACCGGCGTTCCTGTTTACATGATGTTGAAGAACACCACTTTCTGCAAAAACCCTGAAATAAACAGTTTTCCTAAGTGCATGTAAATGTGGTAATTGATTTAACAACTGGAGTCTTATGGGTTACTTTTATGCTGCCTTTATCTCCTTTTTGGATCTTTTGGAGTTCAGGTCACCATTCACTTGCATTGTATGGACCTACAGAGCTGAGATATTCTTCTAAAAATATTAATTTGTATTATGCAGAAGAAAGAAAGTCATACACATCTGGGATGGCATGAGGGTGCGTAAATGATAAGAGAATTTTCATGTTTGGGTGATCTATCCCTTTAATAGTGAACAAAACGTCACGGCTGATTTCTGATCAGTGTAGCACCGCAGCCTGTTTGCACAATGCACGTGTTTGATAGACATGAATGTGGGACGAATGAGATGTCATATCTCTTATTCGCTCCCTAGTTGTACCAATAGGAAAAGGCGGCGTTATAGTTGTTGTTTTTTTGACCAATCAAAGTAAACAAAGGGGGCGGGAGCAAAGATAGTGGGTAGCAACAGTTGCCCGGGTGAGGAAGAAGCGCCATAGCCACGGTAGTCGTGGTGACAAGAACCCAGCAACGAGAATCAACAATAACAACAACAACCCGATTCATTGAAAACGCATATTAAGTCAAAAGTACCCGCTGGAAAAGTCACTCGGAATAAGAGGTGATTTCGTTTTTTTTATATTTCACAACAAGTCACAGTTTATCGAAAACAGGTGCGAGGACTGATGGTATTTTTGTTAGCGGATATCGATGTCCGATAACCATCAATAGTGACCGGGAATGCTAAGCAGTCGAGTCGCGTGCTAACCGGAGGTTTCTGGCAAACGTTTATCCGTTACTACCGGGCTCACCGAAAGCTGCTTGGTGTTATGACGATATACTTGATAGGTTGTACAAAATGGCGGGTGTTGTTTGCAATAATTCGTGAGTCTTCAGACACATTGCTGGAAAGCCACCCTGCCATAGCGTTCGGCTAGTGTTGCTATGGAGCCAGGTGTTATAAACGCGGTTGGCATAGCTACACCGACGACCACGTTGACAAACCTGGATATAAACCATATACTCTCACAATCTTGTCATCCTTAAAGAGCGCTGATCACCATAGATGATTATTAGATAAGAAACATCTCCTGTATTGTAAACAGAACAGAATATGGCACAGTGCAAATAGTTGCATGAACCTGAAATTTTGATTGCGCAGATACAGTGTCTAAATACATGAACGGCTTTTCCTGTATCCTTTACAACCATTCATTGTTTCTCTGTGAGTTTTTATAGCAATGAGGTAAAAATATTATATTTATTGGCACGTATATTGATGCAAATGTTCAATGGGTGCATATACATATGTTAGAAGAACAGTGTTTCAACCTGATTGGTACCTGTGATAAATCAATAGGCTACTTGTTCAATTTATGACATTGGAGTTTTAAATGTGTAAGCCTTAATGGATGAAAGGCACCTTATTAAAGGGATAGTTCACCCAAAAATGAAAATCCAGTCATTGTTTTCTCACCCCTGTGTTGTTATAACCCTGTATGACTTTCTTAACACAAAGGGAGAAATTGTGAAAAAATGTTTTGCTCAGTGATGTCATACAATGGCAGTTTATAGTTACCACCTCATCAAGATTTACAAGGACACACAAGTCCAGTGAATTATTCCATTAGACTCATGATTGTTATGAAAGCATATGATAAGATTTGGTGAGAAACAAACTGAAATCTAATGTATGATTTAGTGAAAATGTTCATTGACCGATGATCTCCTGTGCACGTTCATGATAGGGCATGAGAGCAAATGTTCACGCAGCCCCCTTGCGACATTGGGGCGTTCAAGCGAAAACTCGTTTATCTAAAAACAGGTCCTCCATAGCGATTGCGACAACAGAACACAACACAGCTGCAGACAAATCAGAGAACAGATCTTACTAAACATCTCAGAAGTGTTTGTAGTCGAAGAATAGATGCATTTCTATGCCAAGCCTTATTTTTTTGAACGTTTTTGGACCGGTGCCAGTTCACAGTGGATGGAATTACCCGCATGATGCCAAAAATAGAAAACAAGTGATTGATAGAATGTACCATCGCTCGTCACTGCTAGTTAGGACAAAAAATCGGATTACCATAGAAAATACACCTTTTATCGCGTGTCGATTGCCGTCAGGTTAGGACACGGTGTGACTGAGGCTGCCTGAAGCCTCCACTATGTTTCTTTTTGATTTCCGAGTACTCAATTAAAAAAAAATAAGGCTGGGCATAGAAATGCATCAATTCTTTGACTACAAACTCTTCAGACATGTTCAGTAAGTTCTGCTCTCAGTTTTGTGTGGACCTGTGTTGTGCTCTTTTGTTGCTATCGCTGTGGCAGACCTGTTTATAGATAAACAAGTTTTCGCTTGAACGCCCCATGTCGCAAGGGGGCTGCATGAACTGTTGCTCTCATGCACTCTCATGAACGCACACAGGAGATCAAAAGTCAGTGAACAGTTTCACTAAATAATACATTAAATTTCAGCTTGTTTCTCAACAAATATTATTGTATGCTTTCATAACAATCATGAGTCTCATGAAATAATTTATTAGACTTCTGAATTATACTTCTGTGTCCTTTTGAATCTTGAAGAGGTGGTCACCATAAAGTCCCATTGTATGACATCACTGAGCACAACATTTTTTCAAGATTTCTCTCTTTGTCTAAGAAAAAGAGAGACAGTCATATGGGGTTATAACAACACAGGGGTGAGTAAACAATGACTGAACTTTCATTTTTGGGTGAACTAAACATTTAATTTCATTCTAAGTCTCATTTCTTTGTTCTTGACAATGGTGTGTGCCCTCATTCATTTGCATTTTGCCATCAGTGATCAGGCTACTGGTAACTGGACACCAAATGCTCTGCCCTAACCTTCCTTCCTCAACTTGCTGGCCCAACAATGGTTGTAGTCTTTAGGGCTTTGCAGTAAAAGCATGATTGTGCCAAGGCGGTACTTAGTAAAAGTGATTATTTCATTTATTATTTCAAACCTCTAAACCTAAGTATTAATTTTTCATGCGCATGATACCTCAAACTGTGCATCTTCTTGAGAAGAGATGTACTATTACTTTTCTAAGCGATCAGACTTAAAGAGATAGTTCATCTAAAAATGTAAATTCTCTCTTAATTTACTCACCTTCATGCCATCCCAGATGTGTATGACTTACTTTCTTCTGCAAAACAAAAATTAAGATTTTTAGAAGAATATCTCAGCTCTGTAGGTCCATACAATGCAGAAGTTAATGGTGACCAGAACTTTGAAGGTCCAAAAAGCATATAAAGGTAGCATAAAAGTAATCTATAGCTGCTTTTCCATTATCGGGCCAGTGCGAGCCAGGGCTATCAACTGGCCAGCCGCGGCCAATAGCCTCAGAGCTTGAGCCACGAGACCAAAATCGATCTCCATTCCCACCATGGGGCCAATAGCCCCTGCAGCATTGCATTAAAACCCGCCCTTAATATGCCACCCTGGTGCCAACGTCACACACCCCACCCATTTCACAAGCAAGAGAGAAACTCAAGCTGGTATCATGTTATCTAGTTATCTAAAATATTGAGTTTATATCATATGTAAGCATTAGCTAGCTAGGAAGGTAGTTTAGCATTGACAACTCACCGATTGTAACTGCCATTGTGTTCCGAGTGGTCTCTCCACTAACAGCGGGACGATGTCCCAAAACAATGTCCATGATCTTGAACCGTGGAAAATTCTTTCTTTGTCCATTGTGCATTTTAACGGATTTGTACTCTACCCGCAATTTTTCCCAAACCTGTACAACAGTGCGCTGGATAAACAAACTGGCATGTTCAGCGAAACTCCGCCTTTGAAATTGACCCCACCCCAATCCCCAGTTGGCCTTATTTGGCCCATGGGTAATCGACGGGCCAAAAGCTATTGGCCGTTGGCCCCGAGAAACCCCTGAGGAGGCACGATGAAGTCCCAGAAGTGACAGTGGGAATGCAACTGGCCCTGGCACATACTAGCATGCCGTTATTTGGCCCAATAGTGGAAACGTGGCTCATAAGACTCCAGTGGTTAAATCCATATCTTCAGAAGAGATATGATAGGTGTGAGTGAGAAACAGATCAATATTTAATAAGTCCTTTTTTACTGTAAATCTCCACCTTTGACCAGCCCCAACCAGTAGGTAGCGATATGCACGAAGAATGCGAATTGCCAAAAAACAAAACAATAAGAATGTGAAAGTGAAGATTTATAGTAAAAAAGGACTAAAAGAAGGGACCAAAGTCATATATAGGGACCAGCATATCATAGAGATGTGGGTGCGGGAGCCAGTGAGCAGCCACGTAACAACGTCCTAGCAACCACCCATCTAGCACCGTGATATTTTCTGTACAAATCTTGTTTTGTCATTGTTTTGATAATAATGTGAGCTTGTGATTCTTTTCTGATTGCATTCAGACCAATGGCAACTCCAGCTTATGTGAGGGAGCTGCAGCAGCCCTCCCAGCCTCAGGGGGGCATTGTGACTTCAACAACAGCGCAGACAACCACCGTGACGGCAGCTCCACAACACTTCCTGGCTGAACTTCAGACTACAGGGGCCTCCGCCTCAGCTGCCCCGCCTGCTGACCAGACCACGCCCCCTCCGACACAATCACAGAAAAGCCAGGCAATTGTTCAGACCCCGCCCGCACAGGCTCCACCCACTCAGACGCAATACATCACAGCTGAGATTCAAAGCTCACCTACGCAGTCCAGCAACGCCCAGAATACTCCACAGTACATTGTTGTCACAGTTACAGGTGAGAGTAAACACATTGTACACCCACAGGACCCTAATATTTATATACTACCTGGCATTGGGGTGGCAAGTTTTGCACAGTCAAGCACCACTCGCATTTTCTTAAAAATGTTTAATCTAGTTCAGTCTACTTTTTATGTTTTTATTAATTTATATCGGGCAAGATTATCAGTTGTTTATCACTTCTCTATTCTCCTCTGTTTCTCCTATCCTCAACCATTTTCTCTCTTCTTTTCTTGTAGAGGGATCTCTTCATTCCAATGACTCTGTGTCTGAGTCTAGTCCTCCTGCAGCTCTAGTACAGACTGGAGTTCCCACACAGGTTGTGCAGCAGGTTCAGACCGCCCAACAGGTAACCCTAAGAGTTAATACATTACCAAAGACCCTTTCAAAACAAGCCTCTCCACTCTGCCGTCATCTTTGGAACGCTCCCCGTGCAGCTATTTTCTATGTAAACAAGTGGCATAAAAGTACAGCTCCTATCTGTTTGAATGGGGAAAGACCGAAATCTCCAAAACAGTTGGCCAAGATTTTGATCAAAGAACATATTTCAAATCAGCAGTTAAATCTGACAACAATAGTATCATAAATTGTGCTTCTTTAGCTCAGATCACGCTAAAAATGCGATTTTTTTTTTTTAGGCTGGTCCAGCTAATGCGCATTCTCTAGCTGACTGACTGGCAATATCTGTATCTAAAAGGCAATTGGTTCTTTTACCTGTAGGGCGGTACTTCCTTTTTTGCATCCGCCATGCAAATTGGGCAATCCAATTTCTCCTATTCATTTTAATAGGAAAGTTTAAAACAAGTGGTCCGTCTCTGCTAAATAGTCTCTGACATTACTCAATACACAAGTGAAACATCACTCATTTGAACAAACACAACCATGCATAGTGCACTGTAGTGGCCTAAAGCCTCAAATCAAGAAAATAAGAATAGAAAAATAGATAGAAAATATAGAAACCTTTAGAATTATATTGCTCCTAAAACATTATCTTTTTCTATGATCTAAGATTATAATAATAAATTCCTAATGAGAAATTTTTTCCATATCTTTACACAAAAAGTAAGGTTTTTCGGGTTTAAATTAATCAAGGTTGTGGATAGAAAAAGTATGTAAATATCTAGAAGGATTAAAAAGAGTTACAAATATTAATTAAAGCATTCAAATTAATGCACATTATGATTTGGGTAGGTTTGACATGAACTGGTCTGTAACTCATATCAAGTGTTTTTTTAATGCTGCATGGCCCAATTCAGACTTCAGAGGAAGTGTTGAAGATTATAAGACTGGATGTGTTACAAAAGGATTTTTTTTTTTTCTCCCTAATTTGGAATGCTCAATTCCCAATGCGCTCTAAGTCCTCGTGGTGGCGAAGTGGCTCGCCTCAATCTGGGTGGCGGAGGACGAAGCTCATTTGCCTCCGCGTCTGAGACCGTCAATCCATGCATTTTATCACGTGGCTTGTGGAGTGCGTTACTGCGGAGACATGGCACCTGTGGAGGCTTCACGCTATTCTCCGCGGCATCCACGCACAACAAACCACATGCCCCACCGAGAGCGAGAACCACATTATAGCAACCACGAGGAGGTTACCCCATGTGACTCTACCCTCCATAGCAACCAGGCCAATTTGGTTGCTTAGGAGACCTGGCTGGAGTCACTCAGCATGCCCCGGATTTGAACTTGTGACTCCAGGCGTGGTAGTCAGTGTCTTTACTCACTGAGCTACCCAGGCCCCCATAAAAGGATTTTTAAACTCTAAAGACCATTTTCGGAGTGTCCCATGGACAGATGAGACACATTTTGGTGTATATACTAAATGCTAGTTTGGGGAAACCTGTCCATAACATTTTCTACAGATCACTTACTGTCCATTCATAGAGAATGAACTACACATTCAAGCATATTGAACCTCTTCATAATGATAAACAATGTTTACAGCCATACAACTTTTTCTTGGGCGCTTAGTTATGGTGATCATAAAGGAATAGTTCACCCAAATATGACATTTTTGTTATCATTTACTCATCCTTTATGACCTTCTTGTCATGTCTCGATGCGGCAGTTTTTAATATTTACAATGTATGGAAAAGAGCAACGTGAATATTCCTTGAAATATCTAGAAATATAGAGTAAATAGATGATGGTTTGCTTTTGTAACAGTAGCTAATATTTTTCATTTTCTCTGTAATCTATTAACAGAGGTCAGTGGTTCAGGCCACATCTCAGCCAACAAAAACAGAGCCGAGCACCCAGCTGAATGTCACAAGCCTACAATCCGTGCATCTGACACAGGAGGTGAGTTTTCTCACACATACAAATGTGTGTCATTATGTGAGTAAAGACTACTGTTACACCCACATGCATTAAAAAAATGTTGCCTTTGATGTTCAAGTTCACACAGTCCCATCTGCAATTTTCTTTCTGTTAAAGTTTAATTTTGAAATGTTTATAATCATCTCTTGGGTCATTCCTGTAATGCAGTAAATTTTTATCCAAGTACTACTTTTTGTAGTTTAAAAAGTGAAATTGCTTGAGTTATAATTTAAAAACATATTTCTATAAAAGAGTATACTAGATTTTTAGAACTATGCTCTGGTCAAACTCATTACTTAAAGATGATTAATTATAACCAGGCTGTCAGTCGATTCAAATTTTCAATCAAATGAATTACATGATGTGCTGATTAAATAATCTAAATAAATGCAATTGATCATATACATATACTGTATATATATATATATATATATACACACACATTAGTATTTGCAGAGAAAGGCCCCCAAATAAAATTTATTAAATAAATAATTATATAATAATGAATATATGAATAATTATATTTAAGTGATTTTAAATATAATATTTCAGTCCACAGCAATCCCTTTTGCAATTGAATTCGTCAATCGGTCCAAGGTAGATTAATTATAAGGACGTGTCTATATTCACATTTTGGAGCATCTCACTTTGGTTGGGTCATGTTAAGCCAAATGTACACTACACGACTTGAGTCGGTACTGTTGGAAACTCTTAAGAGAAGACCAGGAGACTCGGATAAAGCTTCAGCAGGATTCTTTATTTATTTATTTATTTTTTCTCCCCAATTTTGCATGCCCAATTCCCAATGTGCTCTAAGTCCTCGTGTTGCTGTAGTGATTCTCTGTGGCATCCATGCACAACTCACCACGTGCCCCACCGAGAGCGAGAACCACATTATAGTGATCACAAGGAGGTTAACGCAACATGACTCTACCCACCCTAGCAACCGGGCCAATTGGTTGCTTAGGAAGCCTGACTGGAGTCATTCAGCATCCCCTGGATTCGACTTGCGACTCCAGGTGTGGTAGTCAACGTCTTTACTTGCTGAGCTACCCAGGCCCCCAGCAGGATCCTTTATTGTAGAAGATCGATAAAATCAGTCTACACGTCATAAAGTGCTGTCTTGAGCTGCAGTCATCAAGTCTGACTGAAAGGAGCTATACATTGTAGTTTTACATACATTATAGGGGGCAGTCCTTCCAAGTGGAGACAAAGCACTCAAGCAATGAATTTAAAGCATACAGTGGAAGAAAGCGGTTATAGGAACCAGCACAGACTGGAGTTTCACCAGTCCTAATCAAATCAGCATAACTGTATAACTCAGATGACTTCATTTTCATAGAAATGAGGATGGGTCCACACCTATGGCAATGCATTTATATTTGAATCAGAAAACGGCCACCCATTCACCGCATAGGGATGGGCATTGGCCGTCAATTTACAGAATAGGTTTGGGGCATCACAGTCAGAAGGTGATAGCCTCAGTTACCATGCTTCGTTTGCATCTTGTTTGAGAACAGGAATTGGCAGAAGCCTCCCACTAGAAACTGTCTAAAATAATCATTCAGCTAATGCTATTGCTCTTCTTGAATGCCCGATACAATGCACACATATAAAAAAAAAAAACACATAATCAACTAATTTAAAAGTAACTCTAAAATTTGTATTCCCACACTACCCTGCAACTAACAGTCTTGTATTCCGTTGTGCTGGTTTGGACATCACAGGATTGTAGTGTATCAACTACACGACCATTCGTCCTCGACTGGGCACTGGTATTAAGATGCGTTTTAGGTGATCCGATTACAAATGTACAAGCGAGACATCATGTCTCTGTGTTCGGATTTCGAGGAGAGAGTCTCTGATTTCATGAGGACATACATCAATCATTACGTCTGTGTTTTACTGAATGATAATAAAGCTCAAAAAATTAAAAGACGAGAAAGAAAGTGCTTAAAACTTGCTCACAGTTTTTCTTAATTATACTTAATTATGCATTTAAATGTGCACACATGATGTTTGGAGTTATTTTAGTGCAGTACCTGTAATTGAGCTTCTAATGTGCATGCTGCTCATATTTGTGTCCAGACTGTGCGTGTGCATGCAATCGCTTTTTTTTTTACATTTTCCGATTGTACTTTAAACACGTACGTAACTGTTGAAAAACTGCCCATTACAGCTGTCTTTAGAGCATCCCTTTTCATATGGATCATCCAAAATGCATCTTAAAACTAAGATAACGAAATTCACTCACAAACTCGCGTGGTTTATTCTTGATAACGTCAAAAAACATGAAAGAATGGCTCTCGCCCATTTTTGGGCGTATTTGCAAAAGAAGAATAAAAAACAGTGGAAAATAATAAAGACAGCGGGTAGGGAGATGTGGGTGAAGTTTTGTTTTATTTTCTAATTATTTTTTGTATTCTGCTTCCTAATAACACGCTCTATATTTAATTGGCTTTGGCTCATTGTTGGTCTCTCGCTCATTGGGACAGTGCGCACACCTGACAACAAGACATCTAGATATCAAGCTGTTTTGAAAACTGTTGTAGCATCTGAAACTCATTTCTGTATATCGCAGAAGTGCGCACATAACAAGACACAGACCAGTAGGCAACTTAAAACATTAGAGGAGACGAGCTGGAGTCATCTAGTGTACACTTGGCTTTAGAAAACAGCGTTTTTAGGATGCTGTGTCAAGTTAAACGTAGTTTGAATTGGAGAAAAACGCAACTCGAGAAACCTTCTTTCAGAGTTGCACTCCGTCCAGCAAGAACTTGTCCTCATCTTGTGCTCTCTGCTCTCAATAATGCTGCCTTCACGTGCTATCATAATTATTGTAAATACAAGTTTCTCACTTGGAAGTTGCACATGAACGACCCCTCAAGTCGTTAACAGTGTCCCGGCCATTTCAGTGGGTAGTTCAGTGTTGTGGCAGGAGGGACACAACGTCTCGTTCCCTCCATCAGGGAATGGAGGTTACAACAGTAACCAAGATGTTCCCTATTTGTTACTCACTCGACATTGTGTTGATGTAGTGACACTAGGGGTCCCTATTCAAAACGCCACAACCAGCTGAACTGTGTTACGCGGATCGGAGGTGCAGATGCAGGCAGGCCACTGCGTGCCTAGTAACAAGTGCACACAGCCCCGTCGTAACCTTTCCAATGCCCCACATAAGTCGCATAGTCCCTCGGACCCCAAGGGGGTGGACAAGACTACTTACAATGGGAATAGGTCGCATCAGCTGTTTTTGAGCTTTTCTCTCTTTTCCTCTTTGAAAATGAAAAATTCACAGCTGGGACCAAGATATATTCGCGCCGGGGAAGGTGTTCTTTTCCCCAACGGAGAAAAGGACACTGCGGAGACCACATCCTGCCCGAAGGGAGGTTAACATGTGGAGAACACATTACATGGACTTACCAACCGGGAAGTACCACGCATGGAAAGGAGTCCCTGCGGTAGGTCCTATCTGGAAGGGAGGAGCTCTACAAGCACAGCAACTGGTGGCAGAGCAGAGCTCTGCCCAGTGGAAGACATGGGTGTACCGTCAGGGAAACCATACCGTGGAAAACATCTCATATGGGATTACAGACAGGGAACCACTACATATGGAGCACCTACACCAAGTATCCGGGCTGACCTGATAGGGCATACTTCACGAGTACTGAGCCTGGCATCGAATTCCTCCACCGAATTCGCCTACCGCAGGGTGCTGGGGGAAGAAAGACATCCAGGGTTTGCCGGTCCTGGGAACTCACATGGACAAAAAAGCGCACATTATCCCCTCAGGGTGGAGAAAGGCGCTCTGTGCAAGCGGTACAACCAGCCAGCTGCCCGCATACTTACCTGTTCGTACCTGCTAACACATGGGATGAAACTAGCTCAACCCAGAGATTGTAAAAAGGTTTTGGTTGTCGCCCAGCCCGCTGCTCTACAGATATCTGTTAGATAGGTGCTGTTCACCAGAGCCCAGGAGGATGCCACACTCCTAGTGGAGTGTGCTCGTACTCCTTGGGGGCACAGCATGCCCTGAGCATGGTATGCCAAAGCGATGGCATCCACAATCCAGTGGGCAATCCTCTGTTTGGAGACAGCCTTCCATTTCTACTGTCCCCCAAATCAGACAAAGAGCTGCTCAGAGCGTCTAAAGCTCTCTGTGCAGTCCAAGTAAACACGTAAGGCGCGTACTGGACACAGCAACAACAAGGCTGGGTCTGCCTCCTCCCGGGGCAGTGCTTGCAAGTTCACCACTTGATCCCTAAAAGGGGTAGTGGGAACTTTGGGCACATTGCCCGGCCAGGGTCTCAGGATCACGTGAGAGTATGCCGGACCGAACTCTAGGCACGTATTGCTGACAGAGAATGCCTGCAAGTCCCCAACCCTCTTGATGGAAGTGAGCACAGTCAGGAGGGCCATCTTCAATGAGAGGGCTTTTAGCTCGACTGAATCCAGGGGCTCAAACGGGGCTCTCTGTAGGCCCGGCAAGACTACAGAGAGGTCCCACAAGGGAATGAGGTGTGGCCAAGGAGGATTCAACCTCCTGGCGCCTCTATGGAACATAATGATCAGGTCATGCTTCCCCAAATACTTACCATCTACCGCATCAAGGTGTGCCGCTATGGCGGCCACATACATTTTTACTGCGCATCTCTGTAGGTCTTCACCTCGGGAAGAGTACCAATTCGCAAACCGACACCACTTCAAGGTAGCTACCTTGTAGAGGGAGATCTGGCCTGAGTGATAGTGTCTACCACCGCCGGTAGTAGCCCACATAGGTCTTCCATGTCCCGTCCCTGGGCACGGGTGCCAAATCGTGCCCCGTCCCTGAGAAAGGAGGTCCTTCCTCAGGGGAATTCGCCAGGGAGGGACTGTCGCGAGGAGCGTGACATCCGAGAACCAAGTCTGGGTGGGCCAGTACGGTGCCACCAACATGACTTGTTCTTCGTCCTCCCTGACTTTGCACAGAGTCTGTGCAAGCAGGCTCACTGGGGGAAATGCATATTTGCACAGGCCCCGGGGCCAGTTGTGTGCCAACGCGTCCGTGCTGAGCGGGGCCTCAGTCAGGGTGTACCATAATGGGCAGTGGGAGGATTTTTGGGAAGCAAACAGGTCTACCTGCACTTTACCGAATCGACTCCAAATCAGCTGAACCACCTGGGGGTGGAGTCTCCACTCTCCTCTGAGTGTCACCTATCATGACAGCGCGTCCGCTGAGCGATTGAGTTCGCCTGAGAAGTGAGTGGCCCGCAATGACTTCAATCGCTGCTGACTCCAAAGAAGGAGATGGCGGGTGAGTTGCGACATGCGACATGAGCGTAAACCGCCTTGGCGATTTATATATGCTACCGTCGCCGTGTTGTCCATCCGGACTAACACATGCTTGCCCTGGATCAACGGCCGAAACCTCCGCAGAGCCAGCAATACCACCAGCAACTTGAGGCAGTTGATATGCCAACGCAGTCGAGGTCCTGTCCAGGAGCCCGAGGCTGCGTGCCCGTTGCAAACGGCACCCCAGCCTGTCTTGGACACGTCTGTTGTGACAATGACACACCTGGACACTTGTTCTAGGGGAACCCCTGCCCATAGAAATGCAAGGTCCGTCCAAGGGCTGAATGTGCGGTGACAAATCGGCGCACACGATGCATACAGTGGCGCCATGCCCATCTCCGGACTCGAGTCTGAAGCCTGTGCTGAAGCGGTCTCATATGCATCAACTCGAGTGGCGTAACCGCCGCTGAGGACGCCATATGCCCCAGGAGCCTCTGAAATTGTTTCAGTGGGACCGCTGTTCTTCCCCTGAATGACTTCAGGCAATTCAGCACCGACTGAGTGCATTCATTCGTGAGGCGCGCCGTCATAGAGTCCAACTCCATCCCAAGAAAAGAGATGCTCTGCACCAGGGAGAGCTTGCTCTTTTCCCAGTTGACCTGAAGCCCCATTTCGGCTGAGGTGTCTGAGCACCAGGTCCCTGTGCGCACACAATAAATCTCAAGAGTGAGCTAGAATCAGCCAGTCATCGAGATAATTGAGGATGCGGACACCCACTTCCCTTAGCGGGGCAAGGGCTGCCTCTGCGACTTTTGTAAAGAAGCGAGGTGACAGGGACAGACCGAAGGGGAGGACCTTGTACTGGTATGCCTGACCCTCGAAAGCAAACCGAAGGAACAGTCTGTGTCGAGGCAGAATCGAGACATGAAAGTACACGTCCTTCATGTCTACTGCCGCAAACCAATCTTGATGCCGAGCACATGACAGTGTGTGCTTCTGCGTCAGCATTTTGAACGGGAGCTTGTGCAGGTCCCGATTCAAAGCTCACAGGTCTAAGATTGGCAGCAACTCACCGCCTTTTTTTGGTACGATGAAGTAGGGGCTGTAAAACCCCTTCTTCATCTTGGCTGGAGGGACAGGCTCTATCGTGTCCTTCTCTAGAAGGACTGTGATTTCCGCAGGTAGAACAGTGGCGTCCTTGCCTGCTACTGAGGTAAAACGGACGCCATTGAACCTGGGCGGGCACCTGGCGAACTGAATCGCATAGCCAAGTCGGATCGTCCTGATTAGCCAGCACGAAGGATTGGAGAGCACTTGCCATGCCTCCAGACATTCTCCTTTGACATACCTGCGGATGGGCCCTCGCGGCAGGGCGGAGCAGGAGCTTCCACGTCAAGAGACATCTCCGCATCCGCAGCTAATTGTCAGTGCTTGCTGTTTCGGTCATATTCATTTATGTACAGTATATCAGCAAATATATGATGCATGTTGTACATTTTTACACTGTGAAAATAGCTTGTATTTGAACAAAATTGAGTAATGTGGTGTCAAAATAAAAGTTCCTCAATAATGCATGACTGAACCTGGCATCGCCTGTACTTCCTGTTCTTTCCAACAACAAAGCACTTGAACACGATGTACTTGTAATTATCACTTCAGAAGTGGGAAGAAGGATAATTCCGATAGCACATGATAGCAGCATTCGTGTGTTTTGTTTGTTGTACAGCTGCGGGTTGCCTGTTAAGCTGGAGTTGAACTTACTGTCCCCTGCTGACTTGAGACTTATAAAATCATAAAGGTAAACGTTCCTTTCAATGGTCAGTGGGCATGAGTAATTGCGTAAATTGATTTTTATATATATATATATATATATATATATATATATATAATATATCTTGAATATATATATATATATATATATATATATATATATATATATACATACACTATATTGCCAAAAGTATTCGCTCACCCATCCAAATAATTGAGCATGAGTAATTGCGTAAATTGATTTTTATATATATATATATATATATATATATATATATATATATATATATATATATATATATATATATACATACACTATATTGCCAAAAGTATTCGCTCACCCATCCAAATAATTGAATTCAGGTGTTCCAATCACTTCCATGGCCACAGGTGTATAAAACGAAGCACCTAGGCATGCAGACTGCTTCTACAAACATTTGTGAAAGAATGGGCCGCTCTCAGGAGCTCAGTGAATTCCAGCGTGGTACTGTGATAGGATGCCACCTGTGCAACAAGTCCAGTCGTGAAATTTCCTCGCTACTAAATATTCCACAGTCAACTGTCAGTGGTATTATAACAAAGTGGAAGCGATTGGGAATGACAGCAACTCAGCCACGAAGTGGTAGGCCACGTAAAATGACAGAGCGGGGTCAGCAGATGCTGAGGCGCATAGTGCGCAGAGGTCGCCAACTTTCTGCAGAGTCAATCGCTACAGACCTCCAAAGTTCATGTGGCCTTCAGATTAGCTCAAGAACAGTGCGTAGAGAGCTTCATGGAATGGGTTTCCATGGCCGAGCAGCTGCATCCAAGCCATACATCACCAAGTGCAATGCAAAGCGTCGGATACAGTGGTGTAAAGCACGCCGCCACTGGACTCTAGAGCAGTGGAGACGCGTTCTCTGGAGTGACGAATCACGCTTCTCCATCTGGCAATCTGATGGACGAGTCTGGGTTTGGTGGTTGCCAGGAGAACGGTACTTGTCTGACTGCATTGTGCCAACTGTGAAGTTTGGTGGAGGGGGGATTATGGTGTGGGGTTGTTTTTCAGGAGCTGGGCTTGGCCCCTTAGTTCCAGTGAAAGGAACTCTGAGTGCTTCAGCATACCAAGGCATTTTGGACAATTCCATGCTCCCAACTTTGTGGGAACAGTTTGGGGATGGCCCCTTCCTGTTCCAACATGACTGCGCACCAGTGCACAAAGCAAGGTCCATAAAGACATGGATGAGCGAGTTTGGTGTGGAAGAACTTGACTGGCCTGCACAGAGTCCTGACCTCAACCCGATAGAGCACCTTTGGGATGAATTAGAGCGAAGACTGCGAGCCAGGCCTTCTCGTCCAACATCAGTGTCTGACCTCACAAATGCACTTCTGGAAGAATGGTCAAAAATTCCCATAAACACACTCCTAAACCTTGTGGAAAGCCTTCCTAGAAGAGTTGAAGCTGTTATAGCTGCAAAGGGTGGGCCGACGTCATATTAAACCCAATGGATTAAGAATGGGATGTCACTTAAGTTCATATGCGTCTAAAGGCAGATGAGCGAATACTTTTGGCAATATAGTGTATATATATATACACAGTTGTGCTCAAAAGTTTGCATACCCTTGGAGAATAGGTAATATATGTACCATTTGTAAAGAAAACATGAGTGAGCAGGCAAAACACATTTCTTTTATTTCTTATGGGATTCATATTCAACTGTAGGTTATAACAGAATGGCACAATCATAAAACAAAACATGGCAAAAAAGAAAAAACTTAAATGACCCCTGTTTAAAAGTCTGCATACCCTTAGTTCTTAATACTGTGTATTGCCCCCTTTAGCATCAATGACAGTGTGCAGTCTTTTGTAATAGTTGTCTATGAGGCCCCAAATTCTTGCAGGTGGTATAGCTGCCCATTCGTCTTGGCAAAATGCCTCCAGGTCATGCAAAGTCTTTGGTCGTCTTGCATGAACCACACGTTTGAGATCTCCCCAGAGTGGCTCGATGATATTAAGGTCAGGAGACTGTGATGGCCACTCCAGAACCTTCACCTTTTTCTGCTGTAACCACTGGAGGGTCAACTTGGCCTTGTGCTTAGGGTCACTGTCGTGCTGGAAAGTCCAAGGGCGTCCCATGCGCAGCTTTCGTGCAGAAGAATGCAAATTGTCTGCCAGTATTTTCTGATAACATGCTGCGTTCATCTTGCAATCAATTTTCACAAGATTCCCTGTGCCTTTAGAGCTCACACACCCCAGTGAGCCACCACCATGTTTCACAGTGGGGATGGTATTCTTTTCACAATAGGCCTTGTTGACCCCTCTCCAAACATAGCGCTTATGGTTGTGACCATAAAGCTCTATTTTGGTCTCGTCACTCCAAATTACAGTGTGCCAGAAGCTGTGAGGCATGTCAAGGTGTTGTCGGGCATATTGTAACCGGGCTTTTTTGTGGTATTGGCGCAATAAAGGATTTTTTCTGGCAACTCGACCGTGCAGCTCATTTTTGTTCAAGTATCATCGTATTGTGCTCCTTGAAACAACCACACCGTCTTTTTCCAGAGCAGCCTGTATTTCTCCTGAGGTTACCTGTGGGTTTTTCTTTGTATCCCGAACAATTCTTCTGGCAGTTGTGGCTGAAATCTTTCTTGGTCTACTTGACCTTGGCTTGGTATCAAGAGATCCCCGAATTTTCCACTTCTTAATAAATGATTAAACAGTACTGACTGGCATTTTCAAGGCTTTGGATATCTTTTTATATCCTTTTCCATCTTTATAAAGTTCCATTACCTTGTTACGCAGGTCTTTTGACAGTTCTTTTCTGCTCCCCATGGCTCAGTATCTAGCCTGCTCAGTGCATCCACGTGAGAGCTAACAAACTCATTGACTATTTAAACACAAACACTAAATGCAATTTAAAAAGACACAGGTGTGGGAAATTAACCTTTAATTGCCATTTAAACCTGTGTGTGTCACCTTGTGTATCTGTAACAAGGCCAAACATTCAAGGGTATGTAAACTTTTGATCAGGGCCATTTGGGTGATTTCTGTTATCATTATGTTTTAAAAAGGAGCCAAACAACTATGTGATAATAAATGGCTTCTTATGATCACTATCCTTAAATAAAAGACAGTTTTTTTTTTTTTTTTGTATGATCAGTTATATTTTCAAAATCAATGCCAAAATTTCACAATTTCTGCCAGGGTATGCAAACTTTTGAGCACAACTGTATATATATATATTTAATTGCACTGATTTAACATGTAACATCGACAGCCCCATTTATAACTTGTTTATTTACACAATGGCAAGAAAATTAACAGAATGCCTAGCTGGATGGAACCTAACAGGATGAAATAAAGAGCTAAAGTTAGCCATTGAGAGTAAACATGAAAGTCAACTTAAAGTTAATTCTAATAATTTTTTAACCATCTGTTCAAATTGTGATATTTTAATACCGTTTTCTGTCATTTTAAACAGGATCTAATGTTTTTTGGAGTGAGACAAACAATGCAAACAGAAAATCTCAAAATCCATTGTTAATACTTACTAATGTTTGTTTTGTTGTTTTCCCTCCAAAATGATGTCACTTCCTGGAGCATAATGAAGGTAATAAACTAACTAATAAAGAGATGTTAACAAAACTAACAGTTATTGGAACTGATTATCAATTAAAAAAATTGTCCCACAAAAACATGTACTGTTTGAAACAGTTCTGCTAGAGAAAGGAAAAAATTGTGAAAAACCCTGGAATATTTCATAATAAATTGCCAGTTTTTCAAGTTAGTGCATAGCACTTGGGGACATGGCAAAAAATGGAAACATCTGCTCAAACCGAAGCATTAAAATTGTGTAAAAATTCACCCATATGTTCACTTATGGTAATTAGAAAACTAATAGGATTTCCATCCTTGAATATTGTGATTTTAATAATTTATCCAATATATTTAGACATTTAATAGGGACATGAACATTTACTGCATAGTAGGAATGACCCACATTTTAAATTCTAATCAGACAGAGATGTAACCTTCTGATGGTTTCTTTCAGAGCCCTTTTTGCAGACAGACAGGAAGTGTTGCAGACAGAGAGAGAGAATTGAAGTGACAGAGATAGATAGAAGAGTGGTTGGAGCATAGGGCAGCAGTAGCAGCTCTTCTAGAGAAACAGAATAACATATTTAGAGACAGTTTATCTTGCGCCTCTTTTGACAGAAGTTTGCTGGCTTATTCAGCCTCACCATCCTGTTTTTCCTCATCCCTACCTCTCGCCTACTCGCCTGTCACCTTCCCCCTACAAGTCATGTCAATGGGCTGGGAGACGGACGGAATCTCCTACAGCTCTGTTTCTGTGAAAGAAATGCAGTTTTACCACTATGAGATGTCCTCTGTCCATAGTGTAGGTGTCTTTAGATTAAACACAGTGGGGGGTGTTCACTAAGAATGACTTGTTTTTTGTGAATAAGGTGCATTCTATATTAAGTCACCTAAGAAAGGAGACATGTTTTCACTGAAAAGACAATGACTTGATATAAATAGGCCTGGTGCAGCGCTAAACTAGCATATATAGTGGCTGGTTAAGTTGGTTAGTGAATAAGATGCAGGTTTTTGTCCTGAATTACTAAATGTGGCGACGAGTATGTTTATTTGTAAGAGAGTTTATTACAGAAGGGTAGGCCTATACAGTATGTCGGAATCTGTCTCATTTTGCATACTGTTGTGTGTGTGTGTATGTCACAGGTACAGCAGCAGCTCCAACAGGTTCCAGTCCAGCATGTGTATGCTAACCAGGTGCAGTATGTGGAAGGAGGAGACACAAACTACACCACCAGCACCATGTGAGTATTCATGGAAACAACCACTCAAACCCAGCTAAGGTTGGGTACCGAGAACTATTATTATTTTTTTTAAAATACTGGAACAGAATGATTTTTCTGTTTTGTTAAAAAATGAAATGAAAATGATTTGAATTTCTTAAATTTGCAAAAATGAAAATTCTCTTATCATTTACTCACCCTCATGCCATCCCAGATGTGTATGACACAAAACATTTTTTTTATAAGAATATCTAAGATCTGTTGATCCATACAATGCAAGTGAATGGGTACCAAATGTTTCTTCTTCTTCTTTCGGCTGCTCCCGTTAGGGGTCGCCACAGTGGACCATCCGTGATCTGCATATTTGACTTGGCACAGGTTTTACGCTGAATGCCCTTCCTGACACAACCCCTAGTGGCTGGGGGACTCTCACTCACACCTACGGGGCAATTTAGAGTCTCCAGTTCACCTAACCTGCATATTTTTGGACTTGTGGGGGAAACCGGAGCACCTGGAGGAAACCCACATGGACACAAGGAGAACGTACAAAAAACCCTTCAAAATTTTGGTACCCATTCAATTGCATTGTGTGAGGACCTACAGAGCTGAAATATTCTATATGAGCAGAAGAAAGTCATACACATCTGGGATGGATGGATGGCACTGAGGTTGTCAGTCCCCTGTCACATCCCCTTTTTGTGTTGTAATATTTAATGACTTAACAAAGTTTAATTCCTAATCCTTTTTATTTTCGTACAGTCGTTCCAGCAGTTTCCCCTACACAGAGAACCCTCTGTATACCCAAACCACTGCTGAACCATACTATGAGACCACCCCTGCCTCTGGGTCTGAGGCCACATCCCCCGGCACCCCCCTCACCGTCTCTGTGGCCACAGGATCGCCCGGGGTGTCCATGTTTGTGGCAGGCACGGGGCAGATCGTGACCAGTCCCACTTCAGCCGCTGGGGGCGGGGTTACAGCTGTAGTGGCAAACACGGGGGTGGCGGGTAATGGTTCTGATTCTGGAGGGGAGGCTAACGGCAGCAGCGGGAGTTACGTGATTCAGGGCGGCTACATGCTTGCCAGCAGTGGGAGCAGCAGCAGCGGAAACGGACATGGTTATCCGCACCCCACCCGTGCCTCTCCGACCACCGTGAGTATAAACGAAGGCGAGGACAATAGCATGCCGTCGGCAGACAAAAAGGTATGACGACAGCAGGGGCGGGGCTTAAAGTGGTAGTTTACCCAAAAATAAACATTCTGTCATCATTTACTCTCCCTGTTGCTCCAAAACCCTATGGGTTTAAAATGATATGAGGGTGAGAAAATGCAGAATTGTCATTTTTGGGCAAACTATCCCTTTAGTCGTCACTCATCGTCACTCACCAATCCCCACTTCCCCACGCAAACAAATTGATGCATGGTTCATATGTCAGAGAGCACAGTTAAAGAGCGTGGTGACTCAATCATAGTCGTCGGTCACAAATCCAAATCTGATCATTTTCAGTTTTATTCCATGAATGAACTGTTTCACGCTTATCAGATTGACTTTTGAATTCCTGTCTGAATATATTTGACGGCACTTGGCCAACTGATGTGTGACGTTGTTGTCTTTCACTGTGCTGATTTGTTCATTGCTGAAAACATTGAATTTCAGTCATAACCATATTTTATATCATAATATTCATGATAAATTGATGACCTTGTTTTGTTGATACATAGAAATGCCCTTCAAATTTGGTTGCATACTCCATTATATAATTCTTGTAGGATTGAGGCATTCCATTAAGCGCTTCGTTGCATTCTCATATTGTATGCCACGGCACGCAGACATTTTTTTTTGGGAGGTATGTATATGTTTCCAAGACATTCACAGTATAACGAAATTATGCCATTTGTTGCAAATTTGGGAACATTGTGTTTAATAAAGTCGACATGAAATCAAAATTTACCCTATTTAATTTCTTAAAGGGGTCATGGCATACTCCCTGAGGTCCACTGATAATGTTAGTAAAGTTTTTTTTTGCACCAAAACAGTCATAATTTAGCAATAGATGATAATGCTCCATCCTGTCTCTGACCCTCTTTCTGAAATACTTGTGTAACAGGGTTCAGGATGGGCAAGGAGGAGGCGGGAACCGGCAGAACAGTCAACATAATTTTAATGACATAAATCAACACAGCACACAGCAGCCGCGTGTCTCTCTCTCCTCTCTCTCTCTCTCTCTCTCTCTCTCTCGAACTGGCGCTTCCAGCTCGTCTTTATCCCCCTCCCGGCTGATTAGGACAGTTCAGTGCTGGGCAGGTGTCCTCACGGCCCGGCCACACCCTCCTCCTCGTCAAAACTTGGTTCTGGCCTAAGTGCCTCCTTTAAACTTCAACATAAACACCCCCTGTTATGATTGGCTAACATCGTGCAGCCCCTTAAATTCAGCCAAATTTGAAACTCAATCGGAAGAGAATGAACAAGCTCCACAACATTATAAAACTAAATTTCATGGTTTACACATAATGCACATCCAACACATTGCATGAAAATAAATTAAACTGTTCATCTCAAGCACAACTGTTAATACTCAGCACCATGAATTATCAAACAGTCATGACATTTGAAATATTCATGAATGGAACTGTTTACTTACGGTTTTGTGATCGGGTCCAACTGTTTTTAACTGCCCCATCCTTCAATAACAGTTCCTTTGCAAAGTTTGAATTGTATTATGACTGGTTCACAAGCAATCAATGCTTATATGAGCTAAAAAAACATACAATCCACGCTTATATGAGCAAAAAAAAAGTAAATCATGCTTATATGAGCTGAAAAAAAATGCACATACTGTACATAGTCCAAAGCACGGTGAACAGACGCACACACATACAGTATCACATCACTGGAAACTAGTGCTGTCAGTCGATTAAATTTTTTTATTTTTTGTAATTAATCATGATTAATGGCACATTTTGAAAGTGCTGAAATTTGACACTATATATACTTCTTTTCTTGTCAAAATGTATTTATTTCCATCTTAGGGAGAAAACAAAACAATATGTAACAATATAATGCTTTATTAACATTTTCCAAACAAAGCCTTCCACAATATAAAGATAGAAATGCATTAAAATATCACCAATTCAAGTCTCAACAAATGTTTCCTGAAGTCTAAGTGGGAGTTTGACTAATTGAAAGAACTAGTCCCCACATAGGTTACACATTCATTGCAATGGGCATTAAATCTCTTAAACTCTCATCATCCACACTATTAATCTGCCGGTAGACTCTAGCTATCCGCTTTCCTACAGTAATCGTGAAGCTGCATTCATAATTCACGTCAGGATGGCAACACCAACGTCAAGCGCTGCTTTGAACTCACCATGCACCTTACATAGGCTGAAAAATACTTGATTTCTGTCACAAGTCCCATCTGGGCTTGTTAGTACATCAGATAGCGCTAATAACTCCTTTCCCCATAATTTTATCACTGACAGGGAAGCACTGTCAGAGATTATTTTATTTAATGAGATAACAACCTCCATTGCTCTATCATAGGAGAGAGCGTAACATCAACTTTAGCGTGTTAAGACAGTTCCGCCCATAGAATGTCTATAGGACCACCACGTATGCTAAGCTTGTTGGTTCTCCTTGGTAGAAGGGCTCTGGCTCTGTGGCGTGTGCGTCAGTGTAATGACTCCGGGCGGACACATTACAAAGGTTCCACCCTTCACACCAGTGTTTATAATGTATTAAAGATAAATCCGTTAATCGCGATTAAGAAAAATGAATGCGTTAAACATTTTAATTTAATCGCACGCGTTAACACGTTAATTCTGACAGCTCTTCTGGAAACGCATCAAAACGGTCAAAGACGTCCATCTAGTGCATGTTTACAGACACCAATCATTAAAAATAGCGCAGATAAGCAAAAGAAAGCGTTCATGACAGGTTTGTGCTTAAAACAGCAAGACTCAGAGCAGCTGATGAAACCAAATGGGCTCTCCTTTTCAGAGTTGTAACTTGACACCGTGTCTTTTAAAAGTGGCACAAGATACATGACAATGGTCAAAGATGTCTGTCTAGTGCATGTTTATATACAAAAATAATTTGAAATAGTCCAGATGGGTCCCCTTTGGTGTTCAAGAATAGTTAGGCCACACTAGGCCTGTGTGTCCTGCTCTCTCTTTCAGTTTACGAACTGAAGCACCAGTGGGAGGAGCCAAGGGTGCGATGATGTAAAGTAGGCGTTGATGGTTTTTCGCTGTAGAGGTGGTCATGAATTAATGGGCCCCCTAGAGATGCAGGGAAGTCAGAAGTAGAAAGCGAGGCATTTTTGCTGCTTAGTTTCAATAAATGCTTTTATTGCATTGGGCAAATTTACAGTATGTTTTTAGAAAGACCTCTTTTATTTCAAAATATTAAGGAAAATGTGATTCCCCATGAGATGACCCCTTTAACGGAATGTTCCAAGTTCAAAAGTTAAGCTCAATCCAGAGTATTTGTGGCATAATGTTTATTACCACAAAAAATTATTTCAACCCATCCTTCATTTATTAAAAAAAAGCTAGTTACAGTGAGGCACTGACAATGGAAGTGAATGGGGCCAGTCCATAAGCATTAAGATACGGCAGGTTTCAAAAGTATAGCAATGAGACGCAAACATTATATGCGTTAATATCAGGGTTCCCACGGTCAAGGAAAACCTGGAAATATTATGGAATTTTTTAATTGCGATTTGAGACATGGAGATTGATAAAATATTAAAAGTCATGGAAGTTTGTATAGTGAATGCACATATCTCATCAGCTACATATTGTTCTTGTGTAGAGTAAGGGGTCGTTCAAAATGAACACGTTCTTGCGCAAGAAAAGCTACAAATAGGACTGAACGCAGGTGTCTCAAGAAGCATTTTTAAAAGGTGCCGTTCTTTTTTACTTGACACTGGGTCTAAAAACTTGGCACTCCTGCACGAGACACTGAATAAACAGCAAGACGCGGCACAACGGTCAAATACCTAGCGCATGTTTACATAGAAAACTACTAGAAAAATATAGAAAAACAGCGCAGACTGATTCAAAAATGCGTTTTGTGTGAATGGCCTCTAAAGTTTGCTCGTAAACCATACTGATGTCTGATTTGTGAGAGAATAGGTCTCTTGGGCTGGTGTTGGGTCAAAACATCCCACGAATTAGTCTGAATGATTTCTTAACGAATTCGTCTGATGTCGTCAAAATGATTTTCAAAAATCCGTATCCTGTAATCACAAATGCCTGGAAAAGTAATGGTATTTCAGTGGTCAAAAAGGATGGGAACCCTGTAAACATTTTTAAAAAATATATATTTTAATGTTTATAAACTGGACCCATTCACTTTCATTTTAAGTGCCTTACTGTAACCAAGATCTTTATTTTTAAAATCAAACTGGTACGAATAAAAATTATTATCTGTGGTAATCAACCTTATGCCACAAATGTTGTCGGTTGAGCTTAACATGTAATGAGCCCGCAACATTCCTTTAATGCATGTCACTGGTCATATTGTGCATGATTTATCAGTCCACATTATTCCAAAGACAGTCTGGTATCAAATGCCAACTTTCCACGACCAAATCAATACTTTATAGACAAAAATCAAGTTCCACTCTACATTGTTTTATCGAATATCTCTAAAATACTTAACATTACAGAAGTAAAATGGGTTGCAAATGGCGTTTCAAGTTGACTTTAAATTATTTAACATACACTATTCATGCCTGCATATTTACATGCGAACATGTACACACATATTGGCATCTAGGCTTTTGCGTGTATCTTAGGACATAATTTAGCCTGGGCTCTCTGTCTGAGTGTGTGTGTGGCTGTGTGTGTGTCTTATCCTTTCAGCTGTCCTCTGGCCCTCAGGTGCAGTGGTTATTGGATAATTATGAGACAGCAGAAGGGGTGAGTTTGCCCCGATCCACACTCTACTGCCACTACCTGCTGCACTGTCAGGAACAGAAGCTGGAGCCCGTGAACGCAGCGTCCTTCGGTAAACTCATCCGCTCGGTGTTCATGGGGCTGAGGACCAGACGCCTGGGCACACGGTAAGAAAGAGTAAAAAGGTTACATGAAAATACAATCTGAACAATAGCATTTGATTCATTTTAGTGAATCAGTTTCTTCAAATGATTCAATACACTGGTTCTTAACAACCATTCAGGTTAGAGTCATTCATATATTTATGAGCAAAGTGCTATCTGATTTGTTAGGGTTGGGGTTGGGTTATAGTTTCCCCGACCTATCAGGTATTGCTTTCCTCATGAATATAAATGACTCTTCTCCTGCCATCCTACATTTCGGATATTTGCGACCAGACACCTGGGTAAGCAGTGAGAAAAATCATGAAGTCACAAGACCATATCAGCTGTCCAATAGCGTCTGGTTCATTTGAGTAAATCAGTTCATTTGGATGGTTTAGTGAACCAGTTCAAAAAACAATTAATGCTCTGTGTTCATAGGGTTAGGAACCAGGGTACGGCTGCACCAGCTGGGAGTAAATCTAACTTAAGTTGGAGTGTAAATTTAAAATTAAGGACTTAGTAATTTCTAGTTAACTTGTAACCAAGTCAGTGCTTAATTTGGTTGCACAACCTGTTCTTAATGCAATACTTTGGGCTATGGTAGTAGGTTGTAAGCTGTGCAAGCAATGTGTAGTTGCATAATATGACGTTTACCTTCATTGATCCAGTAAGCAGCCTTTTTTAATTTGTAAACAGAAGAGTCGAAAAGCTGTGCATTTCAGTTTTATCTGAAACCTTTTTTGTTTCACGTAACTGTCAGTGGTAATAAATTACATATCCATTTTAACCCTTTTAGCTCTGAAGGTGTTTTTAAAGATTTCCTGTTTCAGTGGCATGCCCCAAAAAAACAAAGAGGTTAAAATAAAAAAAAATTAATAATATAGATTATGATAAATTATGAGACTCTTAGCCTAAGAAACTGTTGAAAAAAAAAATAATCTTATTTTTCTGATTTGACATACAGTTGAAGTCAGAAGTTTACATACACTAAGTTAACTGTGCCTTTAAGCAGCTTGAAAAATTCCAGAGAATGATGTCAAGCCTTTAGACAATTAGCCAATTAGCTTTTGATAGGAGGTGTGCTGAATTCGAGGTGTACCTGTGGATGTATTTTAAGGCCTACATTCAAACTCTTTGCATGACATCATGAGAAAATCAAAAGAAATCAGCCAAGACCTCAGAAAACAAATTGTGGACCTCCACAAGTCATCCTTGGGAAGGTACCACATTCATCTGTACAAACAATAGTACGCAAGTACAAACACCATGGGACCATGCAGCCATCATACTGCTCAGGAAGGAGACACAATCTGTCTCCTAGAGATGAACGTAGTTTGGTGTGAAAAGTGCAAATCCCAGAACAACTGCAAAGAACCTTGTGAAGATGATGGAGGAAACAGGTAGACAAGTATCTGTATCCACTGTAAAACGAGTCCTATATCGACATATCCTGAATGGCTGTTCGGCAAGGAAGAAGCCACTGCTCCAAACTCACCATAAAAAAGCCAGACTATAGTTTGCAAGTGCACAAGGGGATAAAGATCTTACTTTTTGGAGAAATGTCCTCTGGTGTAATGAAACAAAAATGTAACAGTTTGGCCATAATGACCATTGTTATGTTTGGAGGAAAATGGGTGAGGCTTGCAAGCTGAAGAACACCATCACAACCGTGAAGCATGGGGGTGGCAGCATCATGTTGTGGGGGTGCTTTGCTGCTATAGGGACTGGTGTACTTCACAAAATAGATGGCATCATGAGGAAGGAAAATGATGTGGATATATTGAAGCAACATCTCAGGCCATCAGCCAGGAAGTTAAAGCTCGGTCGCAAATGGGTCTTCCAAATGGACAATGACCCCAAGCATACCTCCAAAGTTCTGACAAAATGCATTAAGGACAGCAAAATCAAGGTATTGGAGTGGCCATCACAAAGCCCTGACCTCAATCCGATAGAAAATGTGTGCGAGCAAGGAGGCCTACAAACCTGACTCAGTTACACCAGTTCTGTCTGGAGGAATGGGCCAAATTTCCAGCAACTTATTGTGAAAAGCTTGTGGAAGGCTACCCAAAACTTTTGACTCATGTTAAACAATTTCAAGGCAATGCTACCAAATACTAACAAAGTGTATGTAAACTTCTGACCCACTGGGAATGTGATGAAAGAAATAAAAGCTGAAATAAATCATTCTCTCTACTATTATTCTGACATTTCACATTCTTAAAATAAAGTAGTGATCCTAACTGACCTAAGACAGGGAATTCTTTACGATTAAATGTCAGAAATTGTGAAAAACCGAGTTTAAATGTATTTGGCTAAGGTGTATGTAAACTTCTGACTTCAACTGTATACAGTTTTGTGTGCTCAAAAGTTTGCATACCCTGGCAGAAATTGTGAAATTTTACTCGCTGAGCTATCCAGGCCCCCAAGTTTAAGTGTTTTTAGCTAGATAACACATAATTTAGTTTGTTGCTCAATCCTAGCTTAAAGGGTTAAATACAGTACGTAAAAAATCATTAGGCTAAATATATTAACAAGTAGCCTATATTTAAATACGTAAATAATATTCAGGAAATGTTTAAAAATGTATAATGGCAATAAATACTTATACAAAAGACTGGGAAAAATGGACATTTATTAATTGTAATATCCTTAATATATTGTGTGTGCTGAATCTTGATATGCCAGTGACACCGGGCGACACGGTTCGAAAAGTGCACTGTTTAGATCAGTTTAATGCTGAAGAGTCGCTAAGAATTCAGTGTTATAAATAATCAACTGGAAAATTGTGTCTAATTCACTATAGCGAATCAGTTTGTTTGGACGGCTTGTTTCAGTGAAGCAAGTCATAAAATGATTCACCAATTCATCAAACTGTCATTTTACTTTAGCTGAAGTGTTTGATTTGTGCGCCATTAGTGGCACCAAATGGCATTGCAAAAATAATGATTACATTTGTGTACACATTGTTTACACTTCAGCCTAGGTTAGGCTTACTTATAGTTGTCTCTGCAGATTAAACTGGGATAGGGGAAGTATTTTAACACTGAAAAAATTACACACTTCACCAATAAATGCATCTGTTCATCACTCTTAACTCACTATGACTTTCGATTAAGTTACTCAGATTGTCAAATGTTTCATTGTCACAGTTTCACTCTCAAACAGAATACATACACACACAAATCATGGTTTGAAGCCTCCATAACCTTCTAGTCCAGGGTCATCAGATGCATTGAAGCTTTGGTGTGTTTGTTGCAGAGGGAATTCCAAATATCACTATTATGGATTGCGGATCAAAGCGAGCTCGTCCCTGCTCCGACTGATGGAGGACCAGCAACACCTGGCCATGAGACAGCAGCCCTTCTCCCAGAAACAGAGGTGGACACACCTGCTCTCTATCTATCCATCACTCTGGTTCCTTCATGTCTCAGTCCGGCTGATTCTCCGCTCTGATTCCGTATCCCTGCAGGTTGAAGCCGGTACAAAAGATGGAGGGAATCACTAACGGCATGTTGTCCGGATCTGGACAGCAGCAGCAGCAGAGTTTAGGTCTGTCGGACATCAGTACACAGGTGCAGCAGTACCAGCAGTTTCTGGGTGAGTCATGACATCATCACTGGCAGTTCGATTTTAAATACTGAACATTCTATCAATGTAAGTCAGTGGAAGATTTTATGGAATGTTCCGGGTTCAATACAAGTTGATCTCAATCAACAGCATTCATGGTATAATATTGATTACCACAAATAAAAAAATTAAAAAAGGCTAAAGTCATGGTTACAGTAAGGCACTTACAAATGGAAGTGAATGGGGCCAGTAGATGAATGTTAAAATACACACAAGACGTAAACATTTTATGTGTTAACATGATTTTAGTGTGATAAAATCACTTACTAACCTTATCAGTGTATAGTTATATTCAATATTAAAACTTCGTTGTCATGACAATGTAACAGTGGTAAACCCAGTAATCTGGTTAACACTGGTATATCCCTGATTTTATCAAACTAATATAATTTTAACATGTATAGTGTTTACATCTTGTGGCTATACTTTTGAAACAGTGAGTATTTTAATGTTTATTGACTGGCCCTATTCACATCCATTGTAAGTGCCTTATTGTAACTGTGATTTTTGCCTTTTCTTTTCTACAAACAAGGGACAAGTCAAAATATTTGTTATTGTAATCAACATTATACCACAAATGCTGTCGATTTAGCTTAACATGTAATGAGCATTACTTTAAAGGGGTCATGAAATGCTTTTTTTTATAGTTATTATCTTAGTATAGTTATTGACCCAAAACAGTCATAATTTAGTAATATATGATCATTTTCCACCCTGTCTCTGACCCTCTGTCTGAAATGCTTGGTTTTGTCCTCCTTTAAACTTCAAAGTAAACGCCCACTGTTATGATTGACTAACATCGTGCAGCCCCTCAAATACAGGCAGATTTGAAACTCTAAAAACTAAATTTCATGGTTTACACATAACGCACACCCAACATATTGCATCCAAATATATTAAACTGTTCATCTCAAGCACAACTGTTAACACTCAGCACCATAAACTATCAAACAGTAATGACATTTGAAATATTCATGAATGGAACTGTTTACTTACTGTTTTGTGGTTGGGTCCAAGTGTTTTTAACTGCCACATCTTTTAATAACAGTTCCTTTGCAAAGCTTGAATCGTTTTATGACTGGTTCACAATCAAACCGAAAAAACATGCAATCCACGCTGAAATATGCTGAAGACACATCCACATGACGCACATACATAGTCCAAAGCACAGTGAATAGACGCATACACATCCAGTTTCCAGTATCATCATGCACTGAAATGCACATCGCCGTAAACACATCAATACGGTCAAAGATGTCCATCTAATGCATGTTTACATACTCCAACAATTAAAAATAATGCAGATGGGTGCGACAGCTTGGTTTCAATAAATGCTTTTATTGCATTGGGTATTAAGTTTTGAGTTCTGAAATTTATAGTATGTTTTTATAGTAGAAAGACCTCTTTTATGTCAAAATATCAAGGAAAATTTGATTCCCCATGACATGACCCCTTTAAATTTCTTAGAAGTATGACGTTTAGAAAAAGATTCATTAAAAATGTAATTACAATTTTTTTTTATTAACAACAAATAATTTTCATTTCTGTTATTATTGATGTTTAGATGCGTCCCGATCCCTTCCAGAGTTCCCAGATGTTGACCTACAAGGTAAAGCTTTGCCAGAGGGTATTGAGCTGGAACATCTCAAGAACTTTCAGCTGCTCTACAGAGAGCACTGCGAGGTGAGGCTTCTCTGTTTGATTGGTTTTTTGAAATAACTACTCCATGTCAGTGGTTGTTATTGATGTCGTATGTTTGATGTTACAAATCTTCAGGCCATTCTGGATGTGATGGTCAACCTGCAGTTCCCTTTGGTAGAAACACTTTGGAAAACATTTTGGAGGTTCAGTGAAAGTCAGACAGGAGATGCAGCATTATCTTTGTAAGTGTATGCATCAATAGAAGTTAATGAGTTTATGAACAATGCAATAATAAACATGATCTCCACACCTGTATGATACCTTTGATGTGTTAGGCATGATGAGTCAGAGAAGCGGCTGCCGAAGTCATGTTTGGTGCTGCTGTGTAAATATGATCCAGTGCTTCGCTGGAGCCACGACTGCGATAACACACTGTACCAGGGCCTGGTGGAGATGCTCATCCCAGACGTTCTGAGACCCATTCCCAGTGAGTTGCTCAATGTACTCTTTGCATATCAATATTCAGCACAATATGTGCCAGAGCTTGGTGGTGATTTTGCCAGCAGTAGCCCATTTTCACCTCCTCCTTTCCAACTTGGATATGGACCAACAATAGGATGGCTGGGACGACAGTGGTGAAGAAGCATCCATCATCACATATAATCCAGAACAACTATACATAACAAAACAGCTAATTATTACTGAAGTATCTTCTTAACTCTTTGTTCAGGTGCCTTAACACAAGCCATCCGGAACTTTGCCAAGAGTCTTGAGAGTTGGTTGACTAACGCCATGATGAACATTCCTGAAGAGATGGTTCGTGTCAAGGTCAGTGATCTCAAGTTATTATCATTCATTTGTTAATGTGTATATTACTGAGATGTTTACTTCGTGTAAAAGTAAATATGTGCATTTATGAATTTGCAATATGTTACGGCTGAATGATCTTAAACAAAATCTAATTCACGATATGACGTAGTGCACTTATCAATCTGCTAAGGTTGCGATTTAATTAAAAATCAAATTGCTGCTCGTGTTACACATCCTCAAAGCACGCGTGAGACTAATAAGCTGAGAGCATAAATTTGCAGCGCTTTAGATTCACTAATAGCACATTTGTGTAATTCCAAATATGCTTGGCCACGAAAAGTTACTATCCAAATCTAAAGTAACCTCATAACACCGAGTTTTTGTGGACAGAAGAGTGAATGAGAGCATTTCTCTGCAGAAATGTCTTCCTCCAGGGTACTGCCAAAATAAAGGTTAAGAAAATATTACATAAAAATTCTACTGTTATATAATAATAATAGTAATAATGATGTTGTTGTTAATATTATAGAAAAATAGATTTTCATAATAATTACTTAGCCCGAGAAACAAAAATAATTATCAAAATACTACTAACTACAGTCTTGACCAACACAAAATAGGTATCGTTTGAAAGCTTAAAAGCTCTACTTTACAATGCATGCAGGCATTATGATCAGAAATTATGTAGTATGTTGTCCAGTGTCATGGAACGCTAAACCAATCATACTAGGATACAGATCACTGCAACCAAAGGTGGAAGTCATCCTAATATGAGCAGAGAGGATCGTTCAATGTAATTATAAATGGCCACCAGGAGATGGCGCCAAATACATGACACAGACTCGATGGCTCAAATGACACAGAATGGAACTGAATGAGATCTCGTTACGCATACCTGCATGCTTTGGGGAGAGAGCATACCTTTAGTCATTGTATTTGCATGTGTAATTAGTTCTTATGTACAATTATTATGTTTTATTTGTTTGGAGACGTTTTTGGACACTAGGATAAATTATTTTGTGTTATTCTATAACTTTTGATTGCTTTGTTGTATCAACACAAAATTGATACTCACAGGAGACATTAACAATTTTTCGGAGCTACCTTATGTACACTCTGAGATATATAATGTTGATAAAAAAAAAAAAAAAAAAGGGTCAGACCGGTGGCACCCTGGCCTGAATCGGGCGGGGATCTCTCGCTGATCAGCTGAACCAGCTGATCAGCGAGAGAGCGAGATAAAGGGCAGCCGGAGACGCAGGTTCGAGAGAGAGAGAGACGCACACGGCCACATTGCATGTGTGTCTGCGTTTGTTTACATTTGTTTTAAGTTGAGTTTCTTATTAAAGTTTATGTTGACTGTTCTGCTGGTTCCCGCCTCCTCCTTGCCCGTCCTTATACTGTTACAGATACCAAACACTTAAACCTCCTTGTTTTTTTTTTCTTGGTAAAGTAAATCTTTAAAAACACCCTTAAAGCTTAAAGTTGCACTCAGTAATTTATAAGGCATGAATTGTAATTTTGCAATATATGTTGGAAATCATGACCACTCACATTAAAATGAAGACTCCAGTCATATCAGTAACCTTATAAAAGCTGTTTTATTCTACATGGAAAGGGTCTGCACATGGGGGCTGCCATGTTAGAATCACCTGGCCAGCCAAATACTACTCGCTTAATCTCCATCCTGCTATTTGACACTTTCACTCATTGATTAAAGTAATCATGCCTGACTGTGAATACTACATTTCTACAATGGCATCTGACACTGGAAACTATTGATTTTAAATGATGCTGCATCCAAGATGCTAGGTGTCAGTGTAAGTCCAAGATGACACAAAGACAAAAGTTGCTGAGTGCACCTTTAAAGGGTTAACTTAATAATAACTTATTATTGGGTTCCAATAAATAATGATGAAAAGCGGGCTGAGACTTTATCCTCTGTCTGTTTCACTGTATTTTTTATTTATTTAGTCTGGTTCTTTTTAAGGGGACTGAAGTGTGAGCAACCTTTCTTGAACACTATTTCTATTTGCACATTACTTAATTTTGGTCAAAAGGAAACACTTACTAGGATTTTTTTTTTATGTTAATAATAATATTGCAGTTCAAATCGCAGTAGCAAAGTTTTTTCTTCTTTGCCAATTAAAAGAAGTGTTACCTCCACCTTGCTTCATTTCCAAAATCTACAGACTGTCTTGTCATTTGTAAATGCATCTTTTAGCTGCTGGAAGGATTTGGTGGCTTCTTGTGACCAAGGAAGGATTTTGGGCTTGTTTTTGAGGAGAGAAGTTAAGGGAGCGACGATGGAGCTGAAATTCCGGAACAAACGGTGATGGAAGTTTGAGAATCCTAGGAAGCCCTGAAGCTCTTTCGAGGTGATGGGTTGTGGCCAGGATTGAACGGCTTGAATCTTTCCAGGATCCATCTGCACACCCTCGGGACCGATGATATAGCCCAGGAATTGAACGGAAGATTGATGGAAGGAGCATTTCTCAGCCTTGATGAATAATTGGTGCTCGCGGAGACGTTCGAGGACCAGTTTCACATGGTGGGAGTGATCTGCTAGGTTGGAAGAATATAAAAGAATATCATCAATGTACAGTAAATAATTACAAAATGGTGGAGGTACTCATGGAAGATCTCATTCACGAAACCTTGGAAGACCGAAGGGGCTTTGGCCAGCCCAAATGGCATCTCCCGATATTCATAGTGGCCTGTAGGGATGATGAAGGCAGTCTTCCATTTGTCCCCCTTTCGGATGTGAATGAGATTATATGCACTCTTTAGATCAAGCTTCGTGAATATGGTAGCACCTTTCAGGATCTCTAGAGTAGCAGGAACCAAGGGGAGAGGTCATCAGTATTTAATTGTGACGTCATTGAGTGAGCGATAGTCAATACAGGGTCTCAAACCACCATCTTTCTTAGCCACAAAGAAGAAGGTGGATGCCGCAGGGGAACTAGATCGGCGAATGTAACCCCGTTGGAGTGCTTCATTGATATACTCCATGGCCTTTTGTTCAGATAAGGATAGGGGATAGACTCTTCTCCAGGGTAGCGGTGCATCCAGCAGCAGATCAAGGGCACAGTCCCAGGCGCAGTGAAGAGGTAGCTGAGAGGCCCGTTGGGGACTGAAAACATTGCTGAAGTGGCCGTACTCAGGAGGTATGGATATGGGGTGGTCCATGGCAGGACTTTCGATGGAGGTGGTGCAGACAGACAGAGCAGCTGAGGAGGAAGATGAATGTAGAGTAGCTTGATGACGCTGAGGGAGAAAAAGACAGCCATGAAAGTCTAGGACAGGACAAGGGGATGCTGAACCAGCCAGGGCCTAACAAGAACAATGGCAAAGGTAGAGTCTTTGAGGACGCGAAGTGGAAGGCATTTGATTGCACCAATTTTTAGGGTGAGGTGTTCAGTTTGATGGGTGATGCGTCCTTTACCCAGAGGTTTCCCCACTACGGACTGGATGGGTAGTGGCATGGGACATGGGATTTCGGTGTGGTGGAGCTCTCTGCAGAGTGTCTGGGAGATTACATTTCCCACTGAACCAGAGTTGACAAGGGCCTCTACCATAACAGAAGTGTCAGCAGAGGAAATCAATATGTTAGTACTTAATCGTGAGTGAATCACAGGGGTGCAATAAAGAGAACTCACCACCATACGAGGGGGACGGATCGGGCACTTGGACACCAGATGATCAGAGGCTCCACAATACAGGTAGAGGTGCCTTTCAATTCGCTCAAAAGATGGGAGGAGCCGAGCTGCATAGGTTCCTCGGAGGGTTCAGAAGAGCGGAGAGTAGAGAATGGGGAGGTATGAGACTCTGTGCAAGGTGGTATGGGCTTACTGAGGCACGTCTGCATGCAGTTGGAAACCCAGATGGAGAGCTGAATTAAGCGTTCGAGCCCCATCGCATCATCGTACCCAGCAAGTTACAGTCTCGAGTGCGGGGTTGAGACCCTGTTGATACGATGTGAGGAGCGCAGCCTTGTTCCATCCGCTGGCAGCAGCGAGGGTGCAGAAGGTGAGAGCATAATCTGTGATGGTTCGTTTACCCTGTCAATGTAATTGTTCAGCCGCGTGGGAATCGCCGACAGGACAGGCGAAGACTTCCCAGAAGTGTGCCACAAAAGAATCACTGGATTGTGTCACCGGGCCTCCCTGTTCCCAGGTGGTTGTGGCCAACTGTAATGCTTGCCCGGACCAAAGGAAAATGATGAAGGCCACCTTCGATCGTTCGGTAAGGAATCAGTGCGGTTGCATCACAATGCCCAGTGAGTGCTGTAGCAGGAAGCTGCAACATTCTTTAGCCAAGCCACAATAAGTAGCGGGAGTCGCCGTGGGACCGGATGAACGATCGCCGGGCGAGGGTGGTGATATCGGAATAGTAGAGAGCATCGGATGTCTGCATGGCTCTTCTGCCGATGGATGGCTCTTTGCAGGTGGATGTGAGCGCTGTTCCAAACCCTTTCACTTTCATGGAACCAATGGTCACTACAAACAATACCACAACACTTCAGTTTTCATATAGGACTAATAATAGTTGCTGCGCTGTGTCTAAAAGGAAGTTACAAAATAGTATGCTTGTAAGACATGGTCAGAGGTGCAATTCTAAACTATGGTTGCGTCTAGAGTGGAAAGTCAGAGATGATTTGTAAATTTAAAGTCTATTAAGACTTTCCCAAATGACTTTCACTATGGTAAATGCAAAAGTCATAATGCAGAGGTTAAGAAAGTTCCCTTTTTAATGTTTTTAAATTATCATCTGACGTGCTTTTCTTCCTGGAAATTTTCCTAATTAACATTACAGAAATATTTTGACTACAGGATATAAACTGTAGATATCCACAAAAAACGTGTAATTTATGCCTTTCTTTCTCCTTTCTCTATGAATTGGCCCATTGTCTGTTTAGGTGACTTCTGCGAGTGCATTTGCGCAGACTCTGCGCAGATACACCTCTCTAAACCACCTGGCCCAGGCAGCTCGTGCCGTCCTGCAAAACACTGCGCAGATCAACCAGATGCTCAGTGATCTTAACAGAGTGGACTTTGCCAACGTGCAGGTGTGTGCATGTGTTTAGACATTCCACGTCCAGTCAGAAGGTGAACACTGTACTTACATGAGTTTAACTAGAGCTTTCTGGCACCGTCTGGAGGAACTGTTTTTGACATGTATTTGTGGGTGTGGGTGGGTGTTTGTGGTTGGTCTAGCTGTCAGGAAAAGGACATTCATGTGAATGTTTAACATAAATTATTTGTGTCTTGAAAGTGATTTGAAAGCAGGGGCTTCACTCAGTATGCAAGTAGTCATTTAGTTGACGATTTTATTCAAAGTATCTTACAGTACACTTATTATAGGGACAGTCCCCTTGTGTCTTGCTTTATAGATGGTTTATAGATTGCCCCAGGCGGGTTCGAACCTATAACCTTTCGGTTACCAGCTCAGAACTTTACTCAAAAGAGCACTACTTACATACTGAGCAAACTCCAAAGTATTAACTTGTCCTGCACCATTTGAGCTACCTGGTGCACAATAAAATGGGTGAAAAAAATCCCATAGACATAAGTTGAAGGAGGGACCTGAGACATAACTAGGGACCAAAATATGGTAGAGACTTGATGGTGGGTTCTTTTAACTTTGGCCAGTTAGGTTGGGTTCTGGAGTCTCTTTTTCTTCACTCTCTGTAGGAACAGGCCTCATGGGTGTGCCGATGTGAAGATCGGGTGGTGCAGCGGTTGGAGCAGGACTTTAAACTGACTCTCCAGCAGCAGAACTCTCTGGAACAGTGGGCCGCCTGGCTGGATGGTGTGGTCTCACAGATCTTAAAGCCGTACCAGTCCAGTTCTGCCTTCCCTAAAGCAGCTAAACTTTTCCTGCTGAAGTGGAGCTTTTACAGGTGAAGTTCAAAATGTTGAACCAATATTAGACGCATTGCCATCAAGTGCATTAAGTGACTGTCACTCACACAATCCACACAAATAGTGCTGCTTGTGTGAAGTACATGAGAGATGCTACAATTCCAGTAGAGTCTGATGGTAGTTTCTAAATCTTCCTGTATATCTCTTATTCTATTTTCAGCTCTATGGTAATCAGAGATTTGACTCTGCGCAGTGCAGCCAGCTTCGGCTCTTTTCACCTAATCCGTCTGCTCTATGATGAATACATGTATTATCTGATAGAGCACAGAGTCGCACAGGCCAAGGGTGAAACGCCGATTGCCGTCATGGGAGAGGTACAAACACACTCAAAGACAGAAATACTTCCACAATGTCAGACGTATTTCTCATTTCACTGAGTAATACGAAACAAATGTGCGTCATTGCTCTCAAAACAGGATTCTTATCTGAGGAACTGTGAATGAAATGCTATAGAAAGTGTTTGAATGCAGTTTTTTATTTTAAATGTGGTAATTCTCTGTTTTATTGAAGTTTGCAAGTCTTGGCCGAAGTTTGAACCCACTGGATCCTGATAAAGGTGAGCTGCTTTGTACACAACACCCCCCACCCCCCAATTGTTGCACCGCTGCACTAAACCACCAAGAACACTTACTGTATATAGCAATGCACCGGCAACTATCATGAACACCCTAGCATAGTGATGGCAATAAGTATTTATTTTTTGCTAAATTCAGATTTATGTGCTTTGGTTTAATTCTTGTCATGTGTGTGTGTATGTGTGTTTCTCAGAAGAGGAAGAGGAGGAGGAAGAAGAGAGTGAAGATGAGTGTCAGGAGTTATCGCTGCAGTCTGATGGTGGCACTATTGGTGATGAATCTCTGGAACCGCCTGCCAAACTGGCACGAACCGACCAGAGGGTGCTGTTCAGCACAGGATCCATGGACAACTGAGAACTTAAATACACACATGCATATAAACACACACACACACACACACACATATTCATGTACAAGCACTCCCTACACAATAATCACCCATCATTTGTGCACTTAAAATCAATACATGTGTCTATAAAGCATAAATGCTGCAGATTACACATTTACACAACAGTTGGATGTTCGTACACACATTTCCTGCCTGTCAATGTCTTAAGCATATACACAAACATTCACTGTAACACAGAGGCACAGAAAAAGCTGCCCTTACACACTCATTACATGATCTCTCATATCGAGACCTTAGAAAGGGTCAGGAGGACTAAACTAAAAACTAAACTAAAAGTGTGTGTGTGTGTTTCAGTCAATAAAAGTAGCTCTCGAATCTAAATCAGATTTGGATAGCTGCATAGAAGAGAAAATGCATAAACTGCTGCAATTGGTTCCCACAAAGTTGTTTGTGTTGGACTCAACTCTGATTGGCTACTGATACACTCTAAAATAAAAATCAGTTTCTTAATCAGTATTTTGTCTTTTTTTTTTTCAGTAAAAATATCTGAACATCCTTAAAACAAGATGGATCAACTTGAGAATTTCAGAGAGTATATCTTGAATTTAAGCGATAGTTCACCCAAAAATGAAATTCCTGGTACGTGATAACAGAATTACATTTTTTTGGGTGAACTAAACCTAAAAGTTTAATTTTCCTACCCAATTAGCACAGTTGTTTCTTGTTATAAGCATGAACCCCTCTTAATAGGGTTACGTTTCATACTAAAAATAAGAAAAAACTATTTGCCAAATAAACTCAATTCGAGACATATTCTCTGAAAACAAGTCTTCGTACACAATTTTGCTCTTTATGTAAATGTATGTTGTTTTAAGGATGTTTAGATATTATCACCGGAATACAAGACTAAAATACTGATTAAGAAAATGATTATTTTTGCTGTGTGACTGACTGAAATTGTCAATCTCCCGCAGCCTATAAGGGTATGTAGGGAGATATAAATTGACTTTAAGTGTGCGTTTGAGTGTTGACGTATATTTTCTGCCTATCCGTGTGTTGTTTTTGTGTTGGTGAGTGACCTGGGACCTTATTGTTTTATTGGCTAGAATGAATGTGTGTTTTTGTACCTGTGTGAATGACCTTTGTGGTTTGAGAAATGTCGGTAGTCATTCTGTCAGTGGTATTTTCAAAAACATACCTTTTTTGAGTTTTCAAAACCTTCTGTGACTGCCATGTCATTTACTGTTTATATCATATAACAGCACAGCTCTTTAAAAACACTTTTTAGGGCTATTCTGCACATACCTCTGTGACCTAAAGCAGTTTGCCATTTAGCACTACTGTGGTCTTCATTTCTTAATGAAGAAGCCAGAAAGAAGGAGATTTCTTTTCATTCTAAGATTCATTCATTCATTGTGGTCTTATAACCTTTCACGGTCCTATTTTTTCCCTTTGTTGCACTTTTTTTCCTTATGTCGCTATATGTCGTCTTAAACTTGGTACATTAAATGTTACTGTCCTTACATACTTTTTTCTATGGTCACAAAGTGACAATCTCTATGTGTACAGCGTTGTCTCACACTGTTTAGTGCATATTTGATGGTTTGCTGTGTATTTGAGATTTTAGGTGAAGATATTTTACTAGAATCCTTCTAAAACACTTGACGCCACTGCCTGTAAGGTCTCCAGTAACTAGGAAATTGTAAAACTAGAGCAATCCTTAAAGGAACAGTTCACCCAAAAAATGAAAATTCTTTCATCATTTGCTTGACCTCATATTGTTCCAAACTGTATGACTTTCTTCTTCTGTGGAATCCAAAAAGGGATTGACAGCCTCACATTCTGCCTAACATCACCTTTTATGTTACACTGAATAAAGTCATAGAGGTTTGGAACAACATGCGGGTGAGTAAATGATGGCAGAATTTTTATTTTTTGGGTAAACTATCCCTTTAAGCCCTTTCCCCTTTAAAACAAATCAACCCATTTGTCTTTATATAACTAGGACTGATTTGTTTGATACTTTTCCTGTGTTGTGGCATACTCTTTTACGATTAAATCAGTTTGAGAGATCCTAAAGAATGTTAAAACTACATCCCCTCCTGTTGGATATATACTGTATATGTGAACTATGATTAATGCTATTGTAGATTTGAATACTGAGCAATGGGGCAGTGCACAAGATATTGACTGATCTCACACCAGCATGTTGTTTTCTTTCCCTCTGATTCTCTTGGTAGATCCACAAGAAGACATATCACAAATCTGTAGGACAGCCATTTTCATAACAAAGTGACTATCCCTTTTCACTCTTTTGAAGTCCATTTCTTGCTCAGAAAAAAAAAGAAAAAACCCCACACACAGAAAAGCAGATAAACGTGTGGCAGTGTTTTGAGTAATCTAAACCATGGGAATGGTTGTGCCTTTTGGAGTTATCAAATGAAATCCATGTTTTTAATTTAAAATATGAATAAATTAATAATTTCTAAAATTGTGAACCGTTTTGAATATCTAGTTGTAGTTTGTTCGATGTTTTTCTTCAATTGCAGCGGTCCCATAAAATACAAAAAGACAAATTCTGTCATCATTTACTCACCCTCGTGTTGTTTCAACCCCGTATGACTTACTATTTTCTGTGAAGCACAAAGGATGTTTGGCAGAATGTTAGCCTCAGTCACCATTCACTTTCATTGTATGGAAAAAATTGCAGTGAAAGTGAATGGTCTTGTGTACCACGGAAGAAAGCCGTACAGGTTTGGAACAGTATGAGGGTGAGAAAATGACATTGATTTACAATTGATATTTAGCTATCTATGAATTTCATACATTTTTAAGTGTGACCTACACGTCCAAAAGAGACCAAATAATTTTTGGGGCCACTATGAATATGTGCAAAGTTTCACTAGCATATTACGTTGTCATAATGAGTTGTCAGTTTCTTACTAATAACTTCACTGAAGTTTCTTAACATCAGTGACATTCTGTAAGAAAAAAGCGAACGTGACACAACCATCACGTGGTATTGAAAGACGGTTTGCACAATACTTGCAAAGGTACTTTCCTGTCAGACTGTTGCGTTGCCTACCTCACAGACATTTCCGAGAAAACAAAAGTTAACTGAAAAAAAGAGGCATACCGTATTCAACAGCTCTGGCCGCACCTTGCAAACATTTGATTATATCGGTGTGAATCATAAGTAACAAAACTGCACACAGAGAACCAAGATAAAGTAAACTCACTTCCTTTCAAAAATCAAACCATAAGGACCCGCAAATAATGAATTCTATGTTAATGTAAAATTCAGGAATCACAAATGTTTTAGTCAAAAGATGATTATAAGTGTCATTATAAATAATATTAAGCCTTGTAGTATGTTATAGATCCAGCAAACATTAACAATATGTGATTGACGTGATTTCAGATTGTATTGCAAACCACTGCAAAGATAAGGATTTCCTTTCTACCTAGCATCTCCTTTTGTGTTCAGCGGAAGAAAGAAAGTAATACAGGTTTGGAAATGACGTGAGGGTGAGTGAATGAGGACAGTATTTTCAATAACCCCTTAACTGTGTCCTAATACGCAGATGCAAGTTAAAAGTACTGAACAATGAGGACATCTTTTATAGTTTCCTGCATATAATAACCCTCTCTAAACTGAAAGACCATAAAATGTTTGTAAATATACAGATATTTGCCTAAAAGGCAGCATATACTTTCAGCATATTAATGATGGATCTGAGACATATTAGGAAAATAAGTATATAAATATCTATGCAGGCCTATATATTATTTTTATACCCATTCTCTAACCATACTAGGGAGTAGTGCAGATGACTACTTAGGAAAGTTGCATTCACAATCAATAGAGGGCAGCAAAACACTGCTTGACGTTCAATTTAAACAACAGAAGTGTAAGAATCATTCTTCCTGTATGTTTGGAATAGCATACTATCATACTACTATTATTTCTGCGTTATGAATAGTCTGCATAGTATGCACACTTCCTGTATACCCATAAAGCCTACTACATTTGACAAAATGTGCAGTATGCAACAGAGCACACAGCAGTGGGTATTTTTTTAACATCATTTTCTTGACCCATTATTTGATAAGACTGCCAAAAGTTAAGATATATATATATATATAATTTTTTTTTACAAAAATTGGAATTAAAATAGCAAAATAACCATTTTCATTTCCAAAATGCAGTGGATACTGCACAGTATTCAGTAAGTAGTAAGCTAGTATTCCATTCAAAACATACACTTATTGCTGCTTGTTCAATTTACTTAATTAAAATGAACGAAAGCAACACAATTCTAGAACATTTTGTCACAACTTGATTTCATTGCGTCCATTGAAGTTTACTTAATCCATTTGAGTTGGGACTACATGAATACTTTTTGTGTTGCTAATGTAGCATTGATGAAACTGGGAAGGGGATTTCCATTTTCCAGATGCTTTGCATGGGAGAGTAAATGTTAAAATTAAGTGTTATTTTTATGTGTTTATGTGCAAGAGGAATATAAAGGGTGATACTTGTTAGTGTTTAATGTTTTGTTATGTTGAGATTTAGATGAGTTTCTGTTATGTTGGAGTTTTGGGGGTTTCCTTTATGATAAAGAGTGGAGCTTGAGCTAACGATGAGGACAGGTAGATGTCACACATGAAATTGATTGCTCGCTTCATTGAGCAATTGCTGTACTAACCATACAATAGTTACTAAACTACACTCTGTAGTGCTTCTAACCAGCATGTAGTTAACATGCTAACATTCACTTTCACTAGTTAGTGGCACGTCTAATTGGGTTTACCTAATTCAACTAGGTTCTTTTTACACAAAGTGTTGTGTTGAAATTACATAGTAATTTTAAGTTAAGAAAACTAATTTCAAACATGTGGAACCACTGTGCACTATTGAATCAAGTTCAGCCAAAGAGCTATTTTTTTAGCCATTTTGTTTCTAATGATGCATGCTGGAACATAAGTAAGCATATTAGACATAAGACACCACGGAAAGTTGACTATCAAACCAGGAACATTTCATTTTAATCGCAGACCATCTACTATAGTTTTATTTTCATTGCCATACAGCATCAGAACTTGGCTGTAATATAAGGTGACCAGATTTCTGAAATGAAAAATGGGGACATTTCAAGTTCAGTGGTCAATAGGTCATGTTACTTAATAAAAAAGGGGACAAATCTGATTTTATGTATCTTCACCATGGTGATTGTGGTGATGTGCTGAACTATGCACTGCAATGCAATGATTTGGTTTAACTTAAAAAAAAAAAAAAAAAGTAACATGGTTGCCTTAATATGTTGAGCTCATTTAAAACAAAATTTGATAATACAATAAAATAAATAATTAATCATTTGTATAACAAGGTATAGTAATTAACAATTAGTGGAATTTTGTCGTCGTTGTTTTTTATTTATTTATTTATTTTTTACATTATATCAGTGCATTACCATTGTGCCATTAGTTTACTCAATAAAAACACAAATTCTTAAGTTATCCAAACATTTTAGTGAATCTAAGTTGATTTGGCAAAAAATATAAAGTTAACAAATCATGGAAATAAAATTACAGTGTGATGTATCATGCTCTATTGAATACTGTAGCCTTTGTCTCAATGAAATTCAAACACAGAGGTAAAGTTGATCATATTAGTGGTCTAATAATAATAATTATTGTTATTGTACTACTATTTTACCTAACTGTGTGTGTGTCTCATATGGACCTGTTTTTCTTAATTACTACCTTTTATTTTGATCAAGTCTTATGCATTATGGTGCTCCTTTTCAGTCACTTGTTTCCCTGCAAGGTGTGATGTAATCTATGCTGTAATATACTGACTAACTGTACATTTCAATGCAGATATTTTATTATAAATGTTTATTTATTTTTCCATGTTATCAATGTCATATTCTTCTTTGAAATATATTTCGGGTATATGTTAAAACAACAAATGAGCAAATACACTATATGGCCAAAAGTTTGTGGACACCCCCTTCTAATTAACCAATTTGGTTACTCCATTAAATCCAGTAAAGAAAAATCTTAATGTTTCTTTATGTAATGGCTTGGGCTTTGTGTGCTTCCAAATTTGTGGCAACTGTTTGGGGATAGCCCTTTTCTGTTCCAGGATGACAATGCCCCTGTGAACAAAGTGTGGTCCATAAAGAAATGGTTTACTGTGTCTGGCGTGGAAGAAATTGACTGGCCTGCACAAAGCCCAGACCTGAACCCCACTGATCACTTTTGGGGTGAACTGGAACAGCAACTGTAAGTCAGGCCCCATCGACCAACATCAGTTCCTGACCTCACTTATAGCCTTGTGTCTGAATGAGAGCAAATCCCTGCAGCCATGTTACTACATACAGTATAGTGGAAAGCCTTCCCAAAAGAGTGGAAGCTGTTATTACAGCAGAGGGTGAAACTGATGCCTAAGATTTTGAAATCAAATGTTCATCAAGCACATATGGTGTCCACAAACTTTTGGCCATATAGTGTATGTGAGAAAGTGCTTCCTTTAGTATGTGAATATTACACTGATCACACTGAGAGATTATCACGCTGATTGGTTTTACAGTCCAATACAAAGATAAAATTGTTGGTTTTATTTGTTCATCTGCGGGGATTAATTTGACTGCTTTTCACCAGCATGTTATAGTTTGTGCATTCTGTGCAGGAATTCCCACATTATGAAGGCCAAACTTTCAGAACCTGTTATAAAATACATAACAATATAACTTGATAACATAAATGGCTAGCTCTGGAAAAACAGGGACATTTCGGGGACAGCTCCAGTCGGGGACAGACCACCAAAAACCGTGACTGTCCCCGGAAAACGGGAACGCCTGGTCACCCTACTGTAATATGCTGCAGAGATGCTTAATGACATAACTGTCAGGATTACACAAAATTGGATGACAATGTCTGGATCTCTGAAACACGAATAACAAAAACTGTCTCACAGCAGCCCTGTATGATAGATAAATGTAAATCAACTTTTAGTGACAACAACACATTGATCAACCCAGTCTCATGAAAATACATACATATTTTACGAGTTGGCTATTTCATATGATTTCGTACGAATTTGTTCATATAAATTTGTGTGATTTCATCACGTGCAAATGCCCGGATGTCTAATGCGGAAGTAAGCGCAAGTTTCGGGGATGAGGCGTTAAAGACATGCTTATTAATATTATGCCCTTACCCAAACCCCTTATCTAAACCTAACCAATCAGTAGAGTGTGTAAACATGATAGAAAGCTGTTGTGTGTGAGAGAAGCAAGTAATTGTCGCATATTAGCTGGAAACAATGTCCAGCGGCGTCATTGGCTGTAGTGAAAGTTGTACGAATTCATACGAGTGCAGTTTTACGACATCATACGAATTAGCCAAATGTAGAAAAGTCGTGTGCATCCTTACGATTTCACCGTGAGAGTGTGTAGCACTGATTAGTGCATCATTACAATATATATGAAAACGTAAGACCAAACCTGCCTTGAATTATAGCAGTACTTTTGGGAGTTCGTGAACCACTGGGTAAAGGAGTGGCTACTTTTTCATTCAATGGTTTTTTGATCTGTTTTTATTTTATGATGTGTTAGACCCTCTTAAAGACAGATGCAGTTTTCTTGCATGTATTTACTATTGAAACAGGAAGTTTGGGCAAGAAACATTGAAGGGCTCGTCCCTTTACATGAACCATGATTTGCTACTTGCTAGTCAGTTACAGGTGGTATTTGGTGGAGGGACACTCTCCTTCAGTTGATTGGACAAAAATATATGTGTAGTGCACGATGAGTCATCAATATTCAATATATGTCCATTTTCCTAGAAGAGAAAGACTGTAAATTTTAAATGTATGCATCTGCTAAAAGTTAATTTTGTCAACTTTTAGGAGTATACTAGCATGAAGATGACCTCAAAACTAACAGCCAAGGATAAAAAGAGACAAAACTCCTATTTCGATTTCATGAGCTCTTTAAAACAGTGCTATGTGCACCTGTTAACCTACACAAGAGTACTTCCAAACTGAACTGATGCATGCTAAAAACACTCTTTGATTGAGCATTAGTCATCTCAGATGACAATAGGGGTGAGATACCTATGATTTTATTTGTAGAAGACAAAGACAAATCGCAGAAGAGAGAGAGAGAGAGGGCATTAGAAAGAGGGACGAGCAGGTTTGAGGACGTAAGCTGAGCTGTTGTTCAATACTCTGAGATGTCTGGCTATATTTGGCGGCTCCCTTGAGATCCAGCCCATGCCAAATTTGGCATTTTTTCCTCCTTTTCCCATTTTCCATCACACACTTGTCAAATAATACCAACTTCTACACATAAAGAGAGAGGGAAAGCATACTTACTTGTCAGAATTTTAGATGCATGTTCAACTATTTCAATTACATTTTATTTTTAGTGTTTTTTTTACAATACATGTTGTTCCAAAGCAGCTTTACAAAGAATAGGGCTTTACAAACCTCCCAGAACAAGCCAAAGGCATGAGTGGCAAGGAAAATCAAGTTGTTGAAGAAGAGGAAGAAACTTTGGGAGGAACCAAGACTCAGCCTGGAAGCCCTCCTGCACGGGCTGATACCTATGGTGCATTTTGCCGCCACTGAAGAGAGAAAAAAATCTCACAATTGTGACTTTATATATAAACTCGCAATTAAGAGATATACAGTCGCAATTGAGAGTTTATATCTTGCAATTGTATGTTTATATCACAGAATTGCAATTTTATATAAGCTCACAATTATAAGGAATGAAGTCACAACTGTTAGAATTTTCTTTCTCGTATGCTACCTTAATATGCATACTATAAGTCAAGTATAAGTTTACCATTTGTAGGTTGATTTTACCTAAAAGTGTAACACTGTGGCTTTGTGGCGCCATCAAAACATTGTTCTGTTTATTTGCGCATTATGACCAGCCGAACACAGCAACACTGTCCTGACCAATAACATGAGTTTGGGGCGGGACTATCTGTTTATCCAACCATTAGAAGACAGGGAGAGGTTTCTGAAATCTGTTTGAAAACAGTTATTTATTTTTCCAATTCCGTTTGGTGGCGCTGCTATCTGCGAAGAAATTTCACACTTCAGTCTGCACAAACCCACTTTTTAAAGTGTATGTTAGAAATATTCCCACAGTAAATATTGCTAAAATGGATTCGAATTAAAAATTTCGGGAGTACCTAAAGTTCTACCGTTTTGATATAAGTTTTAACTATCTCTCTCTCTTTTCTTTTATATCTCTTTCTCTTCTGTTGTTAATATTGCCCTGTATGGAGTTCTAGCATGTGAAATGTTGAGGCCAAGTCATGTAGCGAGAGCATATGTCCATCTGTCCCTCTCTCTCTATCTCTCATCCTGACATGTGTGTACTCCTCCACCCCATGGCCACTCGTGAGACTTCCTGTGTGCCTTCTGCTGTTGCTCCGCTAACGTTCGAGCTAATCTCCGATTCCTCGCCAACAGGTACTGCTGACGTGCTAACGGCCACAATCAGCACTGACGTCTGATCTCAGTTACTGCTACAGCAAGTCCTCGAAGCAGCAACATTCTTTGTGTATTTATGCTGCCTTCATGTGCTATCAGAATTATCCAACTTCCCACTTCTGAAGTGGTAATTACGAATATGTCCTGTTCAAGTGCTTTGTTGTCGGAAAAAACGTTTATTTTGACAACATAAAAAATATTACTTAGCTTACTGACGATAATGGAATTTTGGTAAAATACAAGCTATTTTTATGGCATAAAAATGTACAACATGCATCAAATGGTTGCTGATATACATAAATGCATATGAGCAAAACGGTAAGCGCTAACAATTAGCTGTATTTAAAAAAATGAATAAAACCTGTCATTCACTACAGAAACCGTACTCTCCTCTGCCATGTTGAAAGTTTAGGACTCCTCCCATCTTGGAAACTGGGGTATCAAAATTATCTTAGTTTCACAGTTGTAATTACAACTTGAGGGGTCATTCATGTGCACCTTCCGAGTAGGAAACTCGTATTTATAGCACATGAAGGTAGCATTATTCTAAGAAGGCAGTACTAATCAACCTGATTTCAAGTTGTCACCATGATGCTAGGGTGTTGTGGGTAGTTTCCAGCGCATTGCCATGTGGTTGTTAAGGTGTTCCATGTGGTTATTACCATGTTGCTATGCAGTTGCTGGGATGTTCTGGGTGGTTGCTAGGTGGTTTCTATGGAACTAAGTCAGAAGAGTCCACCCTCTAGTCTCTATATTCTGGTCCCTAGATATGGCTAGGGTCCCTCCTTCAGTGTAAGCCTATGTTTTTTTGGTTTTTTTGGCCCGTTTAAGGGTCCGCCAGACCACAGTGGGCAATAAAATAAAAACAAGTCATAAAATGAAATGGCCGTTTTTCAAATTTAGAATCAAGAGATTTTGGTGATATCCAGGATACAGTGGCTTTATACACACTTACAAAAAATCATGAGGTTTGGCTAACTTGCCGCAAATTTTCCACTCATTTTTTTCATTTGCAAATGAGCTTGCGATTTGCCGCAAATGTTTGCCAGAATTTTGCAGCTCCCCACCAGTATTGGTCAACCTGCAGCAAACCTTTGGCAACAGTGGACAATTTGCCGCTACTGGCAAACACTTCAGGGACAAACCTGTGGAAACAATGAAGAGTTTGCAGCAAAGCTCATTTGCATGTGAAAATAATCAGTGGGGAATTTTCGGCAAATTTACCAGAACTCTTGATTTTTGTAAGGTTGGTGCTTGTGATATGTATTTTTTATGTATTTTTCTAGACCTTTGGCACTCTTTTTGAATATGCCTGCGTAAGACCAGAAACATAATTTATGCAAGTACGCGTACACATATTCGAGTGCTTGGCCAACACTTTGCCAATGCACTGTCTGGTTGAACACACTTAACATATGTTTTTGCGTTACTGTGAGGGTAACAAACATCAGTACTCAAGGAGGCGATAGAGTTTTTACCTTTACAAGTTTGTGCCATAAAACCTGATGTGTTTTTATTCAGGTAAGTTGCTATAAATATATTGACTTTAACTTACTCGGCTATACTCTCTTCAAAATGTTGCTTCGCCATGACAGTAGTTGGTTTGAAAGAGAAAACTCACCGTAGAAGCCGACAGTCCACACTAATGTCTGCTACAGCGCCCCTTGTGGCAACATTGAGAATGCAACACATACTTGCTTTGTATTAATTGCAGTCTGATACATTTTGGAATGCAACAACTCACAAAATCAAGCATATCTATGCATATCTAGAAGCACCTACGATTACATACTTGCATCGAATATGTTTTTCGGCCTTAATTGTAAACTTAAATATTTTCATGTAAAAGACGTTACACATTTTAGTCCAATTGTTAGCTAAAAGATTGTTCAAGCCCAAAATTATACCTGAATGGAAAATACAGTAACGATTCTAAAATGAAAAATTACTTTCTATATGATTATGTTTAAATTAGATTAATCTATTGCTAGATTGAATTTTTTCGCATCCAATATAGGATCTTTAGCCTTTATTCATATGACAGTGTAGATAGACAGGTGAGGAGGAATGAATTGGGACATGACCAAACTTGAACCTAAGTGTAGGATTGCCATTATTTTGAGAGCCTCTCAAATATTTAATACTGCTGCTGTCCAATATCTTATGGAAGCAACAAGGTAAACACAGCACATATTTCCTCTCCTGGGCTTTATAATACCACCGAGAAATTACACTTTAATGACTGCATTTACTTCTATCTCATCTTCAGCAGCAACAGTGTCTATTTGAATTACCTATTACAGCTTAAGGGCAACCGGTAGTAAAACCTTAGTAGTTTCCGCACACAGAAGTTACTGTTATAGATAAGCTTATGAAATATAAAATTGGTAGTGATGGCAGAAGTATTTCATTCTCAAAGCCACCTGCTATGAATATCATGTCTGGACTTCAGAGAATACGAGTGGAAAATGCCTTACAAGCATGGAAGCCATCTGTTTAAGAAGAGTTATTAAAAAGAAATAGAAGATCTGGAGGAATAGAGAACAAGATGGGAAGGAGGTAGAGAGAGTTAGAGTTAGAGAGAGAGAGAGAGAGAGAGAGAGCGAGAGAGAGTTAGAATAAATCCTTACCACATAATGATTACGGCTCACAAGTCCTGCCTGTGATATGGAGTGCAGAAGGAGCCCGGATTACAACTACAGTAATCTGATAACCGCAGCCGCACTCTACAGCTACAACTGAACATATAAACTCCAACTAACCATTAATGGCCAGGGACAAAATAGCTTCAACCAAAATGCACAACTGAACATGGCATCGCTCTACAATTTAAATCGACCAGAAAAAAGAAAATACAAACAAATCTCAAGGGGAAAAAAAGAGGCAGAAATGTATTTAGGCTAGGAATCAACAGCCTGGTACTAAAACAAGAAGCTCCACCTGTCAGCCTGTGCCTCCTGTTCGTACAAGCACTGACAGACCCTAAAAACTGGCGGTTTTTAGAGAAATCTGTGGCTTTTTTCTTTTTCTTTCTTTTTTTTTACAGGAATGAGGACTATTTTTGAAGCATGAGCCAGGAACAAGAGAACAAGGTAAACAAAAGTTTTGAATGTTTCTGTGGACTTTAAAATATGTATGAAACTCACTAAAATGGAATACACTCTTCTTTAATGTTCATTTTCACATGGAGCTGAGGGAAAGTTAAGGAAATAGAGTTCTTGATTCTCCATATGCTTAAAGTTACCATGCATTTCAAGTTCAGTTTTCTCTCCTGTATTGACGCATTTCCTATTGAAACTGAATTTTTCCTTTAAAAAAAATTGCCAATAGACTTTAGCAAAGTCACATCCGTGATTTACTGAACCCTAACCCTTACTAACCCTAACACTTCCTTTAACTAACCCTTACTATACCTAACCCTGACCTATACTGTCGGTTGCAAGTGGTTTCTAAGGGGCAGGGACATTCACATTCTAGAGAGCATTTGATTAAACAAAAATCTGTGAAGTGCAAGATAAGTCATCAATATTTTTTGTCCGTTTTCCTAAAATAGAAAAGACTGAAAATTTTATATGTATACATTGTGCAATGTATTGACTGATCCATAAGGTAATTTTTCCATTTGATTTGGACAGATTTGGACAGATTTCATTTGGACACGTCCAGTCAGAGTCGAGACACGTCTGTTTACCTAACCAGGGACCATCTAGGACAAGGATCCCTATATGCTTGACTACAACAAGACAGTTGTGGACATCCGTCCCCTCTCTGTCGTTTCTCCTCTGGCATCTGTTTCTTTCCCTCCGTCTCTCCGCACGCACCTCCTCATTTCTCCCTCCCCCCCTCCCTCCATCCGTCCCACCCTCCCCTCGTGGAAGATGATGTGACCTTCTGCCAAACTGCTAGAGACCATGCTACTGTCACAGTGGGATCTTCTGTCCACACTGAAATAGACTCAAACAGGAGGAAGGAGGAAGCAAGGGACGGAGAAAAGGAGACAGAGAGAAAGAGAAAAAGAGAAGGAGGGACAGGAAAAAAAAGAATAGAAAAAAATCAGGACAAGTCAAGGAGGAGATATGTGCTGTCGGGAGTCCGGGCTGGATGTGGTTTGCCAAAACAGGTAAATGATCACCTTTACTTATGTCACAACTGTTGCTGGGGTATGCGTGCATGTGAACATACTTTAAACGGGATATTTGTGGTTGTACACCTGTTAATGTGGGGTGTTAATGGTAAAACTGTGTTTAAATCGAATTTAATTGGAAATTGTGTTGGTATAAAATGAACTTTCTTTGGTTTAGAGACAAAAAGAGTTTAAGTGTAAAGGCTTTAAACGAATGCTGAGATGTTAATTACATACAGTATGTAGCTTTATGTAATTAACATATCAGACAAATATCTCTAGCTTTATAGGTTGCATCAAACTATATGGCTATATGGAATATTGTGTTGTGTGTGTATGTGTTTAAATCATTGTAAAAGTGTCTGCTAGGACAGGGTGATACAGCTCTTTAATTTCAAGTCGGTACACCTACAGGTTGTATGCTTGTTGGAACAGTGAAGTTTGCCTGGAAGAAATTCATTCCAAAAATGTTTAAAAATGCATGTTGTTGTTATAGTACTTAGCTTTGTGGTTCTCGACTTGCAGCTACTATAAAGAAAGATTAAGTACCTTACACTGCAGACGGAGTGTTTATCAGTTAAAGTCATTGTGTGGGAATGTTAAAGCAGCAGAGATTGAATTCCGTCGAGAGGTGAACCAAGATATCTTGGAAGAGAAGCGATGACAGCTTTCAGTAATTACTGTTGGGAGCAGTTATTACGGAGCACACGACTGACGCATTTGGGAATGATCCCAAAGAAGCTGTGATAATGTGCCACTTTCTTAGCAAGAAAAGAGGGTGCTTCATAAAAGCAAGGTACATTAATAAAAAAGAGGGAATATTTGGGAAAAAAGAGAAAGAACAACTGAAGGGAAAAGCATGTTTTTAGATCCAAATCAAAAGTAACCTGGTACAAAATGTTCAGGTAAAAGAGGAGGGCAAGTTATTATGAATTCTCAGTGGTGGGTGACAGTTGTGAAATTAAAAGAATCCCAACTATGCTCCAGGGCAAATAGAAAAACATCATTACAATCATAATCATAACAGTTTTCACTCATATCTAGATAAATGTAAGGGAATAATTAGTCAGTAGTGAAACAGGAGATGATTAGTAAAAATTAACAATTGTTTTGAATAAATGTATGGAATATGCACCATAAGTGTCAAAATGTAATGTATTACAGTTTATCTGAACAATTGAATGATCTTGTGGAAATGACCTGATTGCCCTTGCATCCTCGTTCTCCTTCGGAACAATGCCATCAGAGTTATTATACATATTACTATAAGAAGAATTGCAACAGTCTTTGTTGAACTAAAATATGACCTTCACATTGGCAACTGAGCTGACAAATGATTTTAATTAAACGAGAAGAAAGAATCTTGTCTTAAGTTAAAAAATATCTGTTTTAAAGCTCAATGCATTCTGTGTTTTGTATGTTGCAGTTAAAAGCAGGTTGGTTGGTTCTAGGTGGGCACGTGCCAGTGAAGTGAGTTTGCAGAGAAATGCACAGAAGATCTATGTAGGGTTGAGACGACATTTGCATCACAGCAGTATTGCATGAGAAGTGTGTAGTATGAAGGACGTAGTGTTCGTTTGAAGAGTGTAGGTCAGTTATGTCAAGTGGCTGAATGTTTCGTCAAGAGTATGTGTCCTCTCTATATTCTATTTGTTAAGAATGACTATATTCTGCATAAGCCTGTGTAGATCTGGAGAGAAATCAAGCAAGACCCCAAATGTCAACTTTTTCTATTTTTCCTACTGAACTATTAAGAAACACTTACAGATGACTACAATTCTCAAGGTTAACCTATGAAGGTTAATGCACATATAGCTTTCATCATTTACTCTCTTAATCAGGAAGAATACAGTGGTCAAACTAGATTTTTGGTGCTTGCCTGTGCAAAACTCACCAACACAATGCAATGGTGTTGGTTTCCAGAGTGTTGTTATACAATTTCTAAGGTGATATGAGTGTTTTTAGCACATTGTTATGCAGTTACCAGGGTGTTCTGGGTGGATGTTAGGTTAGAGTCCATCCCAAGCCCATCCATAAGTTTCATAAAACTGGTTTGTGAGAGATTGTATTATGATATATGTTATAAGTAACAGAATGCAACAGTGCCCACACACTTTTTCAGCCATCTTGGTTCAGGAAGTATTTTCCCCATAATTATTTTCCCTAGGGATTTCATAAAATCCTTCATAAAAGAGTTCTAAGTAACGAACCAAACCAGCCAGCACCAAGGTCAATCACAACACTACAAGCTTTAATTTGAAGCAAAAATATCTGAAAATCGGACATAAAGACAAAGGTACAAGACTGTGTACTTAACGTCTTTCATGAGCGAATTAACTACAATCTCATGAAACATTTTACAGAATTATTTTGCCGGGTTGGGTTTGCTGCAATTCTCTGATTAGTGGATGCTTTCTCCTCAGGACAATGGTAGTTCTCCACCACTTATTTCACATTTTTTCTTCCGTGAAACAAAAAAGGAAATATTAGGCCAAATGTTAGTCTCAAGTCACCATTCACTTACATTGCATCTTTTTACCACACAATGAGAGTGAATGGTGACTTGAGACTAACATTTGGCCTAATGTTTCCTTTTTTGTTTCACGGAAGAAAAAATGTCAAACTGGTTAGGAATTACACGAGGGTGAGTAAATGATGGAAGAATTTTCATTTTTGAGTGAACTATCTCTTTAACAGGAACAGGATGGGGCTGCAAGCTTATTGCCACACCTGAATGAACTACACCTTGATTGGTCATGTTTTGGCCATTAATACACTGGGCTGCCAATATAGCATTCATTGTCGTCTTCATTAACCAACATCTATTAAACTGCCACCAAGAATAGAGCTGTTGCCCCTGTGCACAATTAATTTGCGCTGTGTGTCTTTAAGTGTCTCTGCACAAAGACTTAATGTTGTTCTTTGGCATTGGGTGATTTTAGACAAGATAAATATAATGTAATTTCTCAAATCAACTGTGGAAATGTGTCAGTCCAACTACTATTGAAGTGTGTTCGTTGGCCTGGGGGTACCATTACCATCTTTGTGTGTGTTAATGTGCAAGTTTGTATTAGATAAATACTGTGTGTGTGGCTGCAGTGTGCATATGTAGCTTGTGTAGAAAATGTTTGTTTGTTGTGGATATGTGTTGCACATTGGCCATAGTAAGGATTAAGACAACATCTGTTTAGAAATCTCTGTTTGACTGTTGATTCGACCTGTGTGCGCTGGTCGACACCCTGCCACAGAGAGAAGCCCACCTTCACAATCTTACATTCTGTTCAGCAGTTATATATTTAAAAGTTTTTTTGTTTTTTTTTAAGAACATTTTAGTGCAAGTCACCAACACCATACTAGGTTGGCTGTCAGGGCGTTACTATGCGTTTGTTAATGGCTAAGGTGTTCAGGGTGGTTACTAGGGTGTTGCTAAGTGGTGTCCTGGGCAATACTATGTGTTTGTTATTTGATAAGGTGTTCAGGGTTGTTGCTTGGGCATTACCAGGTGATTGCTTTGGTGTTCTAGGTGGTTGCTTGGGCGTTGCTACAGTAGGTGGTTGCCAGGGTGCTACTTTGTGGCTGATAATGGCCAGCATGTTCTAGGTGGTTGCTAGGGCATTGCGAGGTGGTTGCCAGTGTTTTATTATGGGGCTGATAATGGCTATGGTGTTCTGGGTGGTTGCTAGGGCATTGCTAAGTGGTGTCCAGGGCAATATTATGCGTTTGTCAATGGCTAAAGTGTTTAGGGTTGTTGTTTGGGCATTGCTAAGTGGTTGCCAGGGCGTTACTATGCAGTCGATAATGGCTAAGGTGTTCTGGGTGGTTGTTAGGGTATTGCTAGGTGGTTGCCAGGGTGCTACTATGCGGCTGATAATGCTAAGGTGTTCTGGATGGTTACTAGGGCATTGCCAGGTGGTTGCTTTTGTGTTCTAGGTGGTTGCCAGGGTGCTACTATGTGGCTGATAATGGCTAGGGTGTTCTAGGTGGTTGCTAGGACATTGTTAGGTGATTGCCAGTGTGTTACTATGGGGTTGATAATGGCTAAGGTGTTTTGGGTGGTTGCTATGGTGTTGCTAAGTGGTTTCCAGGGTGTTTCTGTGCAGTTTATAATGGCTGTGGTTTTCTGAGTGGTCGCCAGGGCATTGCCAGGGGATTGCTAGGACGTTACTATGCAGTTGATAGAGGCTAAGGTGTTCTAGGTGGCTCCTAGGGCATTGCTAGGTGGTTGCCAGGGTGTCACTATGCGGTTGATAATGGCTAAGGTGTTCTAGGTGGTTGCTAGGGTGTTGCTAGGTGGTTTCCAGGGTGTTACTATGCGGTTGATAATGGCTAAGGTGTTTTGGATAGTTGCTAGGATGTTGCTAGGTTGTTACCTGGGCTTTACTATGCGGTTGATAATGGCTTAGGTGTTTTAGGTGGTTGCTAGGGTGCTGCTAGGGTGTACTGGGTGGTTACGTAGTCTCTATGATATTTTGGTCCCTAGATATGGCCTGTGCCAGCTCCCTCAATGTGAGTCTATGGAATTTTTCCACTGGTTTTGTTTGTCAGGTATAAATTATATGTTAGATTGCTTGGAAAAGTAATAACGCACCTCACCTTAACAAGCCACAAGATTTGAAGCATCACTCATGTCGGCAGCACAAACACTGCTTGATGAGTTACATGCTGAAGTTTAATACTTTGGGTTAGGGATTTGCTCAAATGCTTAGCAAGCAAAAACACTGTTGTGTTGTGAACAAGTCATTGTAGTGTGGAGCCTGCAAACTCTGCGATCAATGCGTCAGTTCTCAGCTTACACACAACATGACCACCAAAGAGCTGTCCATCCACTTGCCTTATTTATCAATTTTTAAATATCTCCTGATATCACACTAATATATATATATATATATATATATATATATATATATATATATATATATATATATATATATATATATACTGGTCAGCCACAACATTAAAACCACTGACAGATGAAGTGAATAACATTTATTATCTTGTTACAATGGCACCTGTCAATGAGTGGGATATATTAGGCAGCAAGTGAACAGTCAGTTCTTGAATTTCATGGGTTGGAAGCAGGAAAAATGGGCAAGCGTAACTGAGCGACTTTGATAAGGGCCAAATTCAGAGCATCTCCAAAACAGTTGTGTTGTGGGGTGTTCCCGATATGCAGTGGTTAGTACCTACCAAAGGTGGTCCAAGGAAGGACAACCAGTGAATCGGTGACAGGGTCATGGGTACCCTAGGCTCACTGATGCGCGTAGGGAGCGAAGGCTAGCCCGTCTGGTCCGATCCCACAGAAGAGCTACTGTAGCACAAATTGCTGAAAAACGTAATGCTGGCCATGATAGAAAGGTGTCAGGACACACTTGCTGCGTATGGGGCTGCATACCCATGCCGACCTCTGTCCACTGGCAAAAGCGCCTATGGAGCAATGGAAGAAGGTGGCTTTGTCTGATGAATCACGTTTTCTTTTAGATCATGTGGATAGCCGGGTGCGTATGCGTTGTTTACCAGGGGAAGAGATGGCAGCAGGATGCACTATGGGAAGAAGGCAGGCCGGCGGAGGCAGTGTGATGCTCTGGGCAATGTTTTGCTGGGAAACCTTGGGTCCTGGCATTCATGTTGATGTTACTTTGACATGTACAACCTACCTAAAGATTGTTGCAGACCACGTACACCCCTTCATGGCAATGGTATTCCCTGATGGCAGTGGCCCCTTTCAGCAGGAAAATGCGCCTGCCACACTTCAAAAATTGTTCAGGAATGGTTTGAGGAACATGACAAAGAGTTCAAGGTGTTGACTTGGCCTCCACATTCCCCAGATCTCAATCCGTTTGAGCATCTATGGGATGTGCTGGACCAACAAGTCCGATCCATGGAGGTCCCACCTCAAAACTTACAGGACTTAAAGGTCTGCTGCTAATGTCTTGGTGCCAGATACCACAGGACACCTTCAGAGGTCTTGTGGAGACCATGCCTCGATGCGTCAGAGCTGTTTTGGTGGCAAGAGGGGGACCTACACGATATTAGGCAGGTGGTTTTAATGTTGTGGCTGATCTGTGTATATATATATATATATATTGAAATACAGAAATATATATATATATTGTATAGTGCGCAACAGTCTGATTCCGAAAGTAAAAATCCCATTCATTTTGTCCATAGTTTTAATAATAACTTATAAACCTTTAAAGATAGAAAAACTGTGAGCTCTGAGGTTGTTAATAAATGGTATATGCTTCTGCTTAAGCCATCAGTCCATGTTATTTCAACTTCATTTTCAAAAAATCGTGTTTGATAGTAGGATTTCTGGTGGAGAATTATACTATCCATTGTCTGAAGAGAAAGCATCCACCAATCAGAAAATTGCAGCAAACCTATCCCGGCAAAAGAGCTCTGCAGAATGTTTCATGAGATTGTAGTTCATTCGCTCATGAAAGACGTTAAGTACACAGTCTTGAACCTTTGTCATTTTTGTCTGATTTTCAGATATTTTTGCCTCAAATTAAAATTTGTAATGTTGTGATTGACCACAGAGCTGGCTGGTTTGGTTTGTTTCTTAGAACTCTTTTATTAAGAATTTTATGAAATCCCTATGGAAAAAATGAATGGGAAAAATACTTCCTGAACCAAGATGGCTGAAAAAGTGTGTGGGCACTGTTGCATTCTGTTACTTATAACGTATATCATAATACAATCTCTCACAAACCAGTTTTATGAAACTTATGGATGGGCTTGGGATGAACTATCACCTAACATCCACCCAGAACACCCTGGTAACTGCATAACAATGTGCTAAAAACACTCAAATCACCTGTGAGTCTCTAAAATTCTGCTTAACATCATATTTTGTGTTCCATGAAAAAAGAAAGTAAAACAGGTTTGCAACAAAATTAGGGTGAGTAAATTATGACAGAATTGTAATTTCTGGGTGACCTGTTCATTTAGAGTGAGTGGTACTGCTTACAGCATTTGATGAGATCAGTCAGGAACAACATCCAGAGCTGTGTCACTGCAGGACGATGCCTCGTCAGCAAGCTGTTACACGACCTGTCACCTAAAGATCATTAGCTTAATGAAATGTTTCACACACAAACAGTGGTTGTGGTTGTGAGTGGTGTGGCGTAGTGGGCTAAAGCACATAAATGGTAATCAGAATCAGGTTGCTGGTTCAATCCCCACAGCCATCACCATTGTGTCCTTGAGCAAGGCACTTAACTCCAGGTTGCTCCGGGGGAATTGTCCCTGTAATAAGTGCACTGTAAGTTGCTTTGGATAAAAGCGACTGCCAAATGCATAAATGTAAATGCAAACAAAAGTGCACTGTTTTATATGTACTTTTATATGGATAAGAGCTAAAAGGTGATGCGTTTTATTTTTTTAAAATATATTTTAAAGCTTTCTTCTATACTGCAAAATGACTTTCTTACTCAGTATTATTGTCTTGTTAAAAATCTAACAAAATTTAATGAGGTTTATACTTTTGCGAGGTTAAAGTAAAATAAAATAAAACATTTGCCAATGGGATAAGAAAAATAAACTTAATCAAAAGATTTATTTCACCCCATTGGCAAATATTTTTTTCTTGTTTTAAGCATAAACCTCCCAAAACGTATGATTTCTCCAAAAACTAGAAATAAACATATCTTGTTTTAAGGATATAGAAATGTTTTCAATTTGTTTTTTGCAGTGTATCCCAGCTTAATATGCAGAGACAACTAAAAGTAAGCATTCATAGTGCCTGATCTCATGACAATTACGTGACGGTGGCAACATTTTTGCAAAATGATACTACATGAATCCTTAATTGTATCGCAGCAGTTCTGAGGTGAAATGTCCATTGCGTGGCGCTAAAAGCAAGTAACATTTTCTCCCAAACAGGTGAGGTTTTTAAGTTTAATGCTGTATTGAGCTTTAAACCAACAAAACCACCCTCCCTACCTTATATCTTAAACCTAAAACTTACCGATAATGTCATAAAAAGCAAATGCAAAGTGAAAAATGCATTTGTTGAAGCAACCACGTCATTGCATGGTGCTTCTATTACTTTTTCGGCTCACGTGTTGACTTGCGTGCTCTTAGGACTGGTACCCTGGTCCATTGCATCGCATGTGCAGTGCTCTATAAGTTGAGCTACAGCTCAATTTGATCCCTTTTGAACAAGCTTGTAAATGTAGTTGGTTATGTAATGCAAACGTTAAAATGTATCGCCTTACAAGTTATGCACTATAGTAAAATTTTTTGATCTAATTAGAAAGCATTGTGTGAGGAACAGAGAGAAAATTTAGTGTTTATGAACTGATAATCTGCCATTTTACTCGTGATTTGTGTAAAAGTGAACACAAATCATTGTTGTTGTAGCACCTCTAGTGTTCATTTCACCAGGAAACTGCCGCGATATGTACAAAAAAGAACGTAAAAAAAAAACAAACAAAAAAAACATTTTGTCAAAATGTAGGTACGGTAAAGTGATTTCATGAGACCAGGTTGCATTTATAAGTGGACTTCCTAAAAAAATTTAAACACTGTGAGTCTGTTGCGCTATCAAAGCATTGTTGTTTGTTCGAGCATTATCAGTATATCGCAGAAATATTGGCTCAACCAGTGACGTGAGATTGGAATAGAGCTACCTGTTTTTTGACCAATGATAGACGGGGTAGTGTTCGAGGAAACCTGTTTGAAAATAGTCATTATTTTTGCAGTCCATTTGGTCATGCCAGTGGCACTTTTTTAACCTTTAAAAGAGAGAGAAAGGTTAGCAATGCAAATAAGCACAAGGTAACAAGATTACATGACAACTATAACACCCATGGAAAAGCAGAGCTTGCAAGATTGCTCCAAGGTCAAGCTGAAGAAATGATACATTTCTCAATCAACATGCTCCCAGGGCAACACGTTCTATCAATCAGGCTAATTCCTTTGAGAAACAGGCAGGAAATGAACAATCCTCTTGCGACCACTGGTAAAAATGTGCGCGCTCAGGTGTTACCATCAACAAAACATGTTATTTTTGTTTTCAGAGTGCAGCCCAAGTGTAGCTTGTCTACAATAATGTCCTCTGTCAAGAAGGAAAACTGAACGCTGTAGGATACGAAGAAAACTACAACAAATAACAAAGCATATATCCCTGTCCTCCCTATACTGCAGTGAGAAGTTGAAAAGGAACAGTATTGTAATATGTAATCTAAACAAGTGCACGTCTTGGCAAATGTACATTTCCACTTTACATTTAACAAGTATGGTACACCAGTTTGGCATGGGACACCAGAATTTCTCATAGACAAAAATACAATGAGCGACAGTCTAAAAACTGTTGTATTAACGTCTTGTTGACAGTCACAGATTCAATCTTTCTGCCTTAGGGGTTGTTCACATCGAACGCATATTTGCACCTGTTTTTCAATTGTTTTTCTATGTAAAAATCAACTAGACGGATGTCTTTGACACAGATGTCATAGTTTCTGTGTTGTCAACACACAGCAAGCCGAGAGAGTGGGTGTCAGATCCACAAGCCAGATTACAAAACAAAGTGGTATTTTCATACACGGATTACTCCGTGAAAGTGTGTTTGTGGGAGTGTGAGAGACAGCGAGTGTTGTGTGTGTTTGTGTGTGTGTATATGTGTGTAAAGCAGATACACTGCTGTTAAAGTAGTGGGATGACATCTGGATGGGGGGTGATTCTGTGCCACAACTTCAGCTTAAGGGTGTCTTAGTGTGATCCTGCACTCCAAATAGCAAGCACACACACACACACACACACATATGGGTAGTTGACAAATGGACATTAACTTTTTTTCAACATCAAGACTTTAGGTTAAAGGGATAGTTCACCCAAAATTTACATTTTGTCATCTTTTACTCACTCTCATGTTATTCCAAACTTGTTTGACTTTCTTTTGTGGAACACAAACAAGATGTTAGGGCTGTTAAAGGGATAGTTCACCCATAAATCATTCACTCACCCTCATGCCATCCCAGATGTGTATGACATTCTTTCTTCTGCAGAACACAAGCAAATATTTTTAGAAAAATATTTCACCTCTGTAGGTCCATACAATGCAAGTGAATGGCGGCCAGACCTATAAGCTCTAAAAATCACATTAAGGAAACATAAAAGTAATCCATAAGACTCCAGTGGTTTAATATACTGTTTGTCTTCTGAGTGATGCAATCACTTTGGGTAAGAAAGAGATAAATATCTTACTCCTTTTTAACTATAAATCTCCACTTTCACTTTCAGAATGTGAAAGTGAAAGTGCAGATTTATGGTACAAAAGGACTTAAATATTGATCTGTTGCTCACCCACACTTATCATATCACTTCTGAAGACATGGATTTAACCACTGGAGTTTTATGGATTACTTTTATGCTGCCTTTATATACTTTTGGACCTTCAAAGTTCTGGTCACCATTCTATTGCATTGAATGGACCTACAGAGCTGAGATATTTTCTAAAAATCTTTGTTTGTGTTCAGCAGAAGAAAGTCATATACATCTGGGATGGCATGAGGTTTGAGTAAATTATGAGAGAATCTTTTTTGGATGAACTATCCCTTTAAATAGCTTCAGTGTAGATTTTGTAGCTTGTAGTATAGCTAACTACTATTTTAATTCCTATTCCTTTAAAGCCAAAGTATACTTCGGTTGTCCACATTGCTGATCACGGCACGCACGGTATGCATGACGCAAATTTCGTCATCAGCACAGTCTGTGCAAACAGTCCTCGTTTGTGCGTATCGTCAGCGCAAAGCAGTCGTAGTGCTCATGCGTCGAGCGTGTTCGTATTCACTCACAGTCAAATTAGTATACTTTTAAAGGCAACATGGTCCACTGGGTGCGATCGGATACGTAATGCAGAAAAACAAAGTATACCCGGGTCTTTAGGGACTGACAGCCTCAGTCACCATTCACTTTTATTGTATGGAAATAAGATGCAATGAAAGTGAATGGTGACTGGGGCTAATGTTCTGCCTAATATCTCCTTTTGTGTTCCATGGAAGAAAGTTGTTCAGGTTTCGGAAGAACGTGAAGGTCAACATGATGACAACATTTTTCTTTAGGGGTGAACTGTCTCTTTAAAATGTTAATATTTATTATAAGTGAAAATTTATGTTTTTATATATTTTAAGTTTTTCACCACTTTATATCAAAGAAATGTATTTCACTTGTTCATTTCAATGGTCCTGTGGTGTGACAAATGAATTTTTAACAGTACAAATATTCCACGTAAAAGTAGAGCATCCCTATTGTAGGATAGTAAAAATGAGACCTTTAAGTTAATCAAGTTAAAGATCAAATTAAAACTGTGATTTGTTTTTAAATAATATAAAAGGCAAAAGCATGCCGTACTTTCACACAAATAGTTCTTCTCAGGTTAGACTTCTTGGCTTAGGTCCAAAGTCAGATTGAGTTGGTGTGCCTGAAAAAACTGTCCAAAAAATCAGGCTTTGTAGACAGTTTACTCAAGGATTTTAAATTAACTACCATATGCTTTCTAACAACCATATATAGTCAAAGGGTCATCCTTCAAGACAACAGAACAATAAGACATAATTCCAGATGCTTTTTGATGGCTATTTGATTGTAACAAATTAATTATTATTATTTAATTAGATTTTTATTTGCTATTCAACACTGGAGACAAACTAAGAAAGGCTATATTTCTCAGTTCCACTCAAAATTACAGGGTGAAATTGAGACATATAGAGAAAGTTAATAATTCTTGTCTTTTATTGTTCATTTTAAAAATCCAGATGTACTTATATTTTAATATCTTTTTATGAAGAGACAGTAAAAACATGATGTCAACTGCCTATATGCATCTGTGGATACAAGAAAACCCGCTAGCCACAGATGGTTTTTGCCTCGCACCATAACCCAACATGTGTCGAAGCTTACTGTTAACAGTGGTGCCATTTAAGATATATGGAGTGTATGGCTACATGTGTCAAGTAAAATGGATCATTGGCCCTGCAACACATTTTCAATTCCAGGGTAATCTGCTGCCTTTCAGATGTTTTTACAGTTAAACAGGCTAGAAAAAAATCTTCGCTTGCATGCAAAAACAGAACCTAAAAAAGAAAACCGGCTTGTTGTACAAGGAGGGCTGACAGTGAGTGAGAAATGTGTTGGGGAGAACAGATCTTGATGGATGGACTCTTTGCATCCTTGTAGGACTCTGGGTTATTAGAGATCTATACAGAATGTCCCAGCCACTGGTCCTGGACCAGTTCTGTGTCCTTTAAGATGATCAAGAATAATACTGTTACCAGAGAATATGCAAATCACTAAAGTCAGAATGCATCACGGTTAGAAATTAAGGGGGGCTATGGGAAAAAATGCTACCAAATTGGACGAAAATTCCCCTAAAATTCAAAATGTGTGGGCAGAAAATGCCCCATGTAATGATTGTTTTGACAAGTGGTCACCATTTTCTTTTAGGTTTTCACTTACCTTTTAGCTACCAATCCATTTTATCTCTATTAAATGAGAGTGATTCAGTTCAGTAAGATCTGCAATGCCCACAATGGTGGACTTAGGAACGTTCTACAAAGGCTGGAAAATGTTTGGCTAGTCACCTTGTATGGCATCTGATAATCAGACCTGCAGTCCTACTCAGAATCAGTCAGTGTCATGTTAAGACAGCATGACTTTAATGAGTCTTAATGGCTTGTTAATGGCTCATTAAGGCACAGTCATGCAGCAGCCTTAATGGCTGCCCTATAAGCACATTCACATAGTAAATACACTGTCTAACACAATACTACAGAGGAAGTCAACGGACTACTCTGGTACAGCAACCTATTGTTCCTGATAGAGGACTTTATGCAATTTAACAAAAGCAGAGTGCAATACGGTCACCAATTAGCGTGAAATGTTGCTTAACCCAGGGTTAAAAGTTGCCTTAAAGGCGCACTCAGTAACTTTTTTGTGTCATCTAGGACTTAAAGTGACATCTAGTGGCGTGGATGCAGTATTATTCAAAATCAGTCGTTTTCAGTTACAGATGCCATTGTAGAAATTCACTATTCACAGTCAGCAATGATTACTTTACAGTAAGCTATTTGTAGGTGATTTTCCAAACCTCTTCAACTCTGGGACATTTTTGGGCTTCCGCCAGCAATTTTTCACACTCAAATTTAAAAGCTCACCATTTACATATACTGTGGACTACTGTAATGACCAAAAATGTGTCTAATTTTTTCAGAAAAATTACATAAAAAAGACTCCAATTATTCATAAATAATATTGTATATGTTTACAGTCTTATGATGAATAGAATTTTTGTTCTGTTCACTCCAGCTCCAAAAAGTCTTATTCTATTCCACTAGATGGCAGCAAGTACTAGAAAAAAGATTTTTTTCCTCTATCACCTTATGTCACATAATACCCATCTGAAATATAGTTGGTGCTCTAACGCATTTTAGCCCTCAAAGATGTGCTCGTCCACAGACATTCAGTCTAATTTTCAGTTCATGCACCACCGTCATTATTTAATAGAATATCTCGGCCTCTGAGTGGACCATAAACTCAGTCTAGGTGTCATCCCCTTTGCGATGATGTATATGATGTATAACATATGTTTCTGATGATTTGTTTAGCATGCTTTTCCTGCTGGAGCACATATTTTGTTCTGGATATCTAAGATATGACATAGGATTATTCACACAAGCAAGCTCACAGACAAGTAAAAATGGGATCATTTTTTAGAAAACTACCTAAGGTAAGGTTTTTAGCTATTTGGGGCTTACTGCAGCAGTGATTGGCGCATAAAAGAGACGTTTGTATTTGGTGTCTTACAAATATCATATTTCACTATGTGATTCTTTTAAAAATCTTTTGAACTGTGGTATTAGGGCAACAAAATAAACTCTATTCGTATTAACATTTCTACCACATGACCCCTTGTTTTGTTATTTTATGTAAGTGCAGAAGTGATGGTTATCTATGAGAAGTTCAGATTTATGTATTCAGATACTTGAACATATTAAGCGTAATACGCATATTAAACGTTTTTGCGATATAGCACCCCTTTTGGACCCAAGGGCGGGTCCGCTAAGTTGAAGAGGTTAAAAGTGTAAACATAATTTCTGTAGTAAGAGATCCATTATGAAAGGATGTAAGCAGAAAGAAGAGAAAGTATGTTCTCTGTGTTGACAGTATTCATATGACAGTTTGTTACCGATGTTTATAATGAAGCTATAATGACAGGCATCACTGAATTAGAAACAACAAGAGTATACATGAGCATGGAGGTTGTCAGGACCCATGACAGACAGCCAGACATGGAGTTACGATAGCTAGGAGGCGAAAATCTGATGACAAGCTGAATAAATGTTGCAGTTTAAACATTTGTCAGCGCCACAGTCACGAAGTTCAAGATTAAAATGGAGTGCTAACCTTGATCTGATGTGACAATAATGGTGCCTGTTTATTGACTTGGATGTCTGTCTAAAAATGAGATCAGCGAAGGTAGGTCTAATTCAAAATGGCCCCTTAATGTCCCCTACATGTCCAAGAGCATTTTTATGAGAGCAGCTTGCTTGGAAATCACAGTTTTAAGCTTAAAGCTGAAGTGTGTAATTTTTTTTATGTTAAAATACTTTTTCCTATCCCAGCTTAATATGCAGGGACAACTATAAGTAAGCCATTCATAGGGTGAAAACAGTGTAATTCTGGTGACTCTGTGGTACTTTCAGAACATTACTCTGTTTCTTTGAGCATCAGATCTGCCTGAGACAGCAACTTTGGCTCAACCAGTGGTGTGAGTTTGGGGCAGAAATATCTGTTTGTTTGACCAATAGGGGTGAGTGTTTTTTGTGTCCAACCTAGTGTCATAGAATAAACATTACTATAACTACATTTTTGCAAACTGAGTTTTACGTGCCATGTTCTTCGTTTCACTGGAGCTTCCTGGTGGAATGAACACTAGAAGCGTTACGACAACTGTGCTTTTTATTCACTTTCACACAAGTCATGACTACAACAGCTGATTATGACTTTATAAACACGTAAATGTTGGCTCTTTCACTCACACTGCTATGTTATGTTATCGAAACTCTTTTACTCTAATGCATAGTTTGAAAAACTATTCATTTTAATGCTTCTATGACAGACACACCTACATTTACATACTTATTGGAGTGTGATTTACTTTCATGGTAGCTCACCTGTTAGAGTGTTGGACTTTGGACTTGGAGGAATGCGGCTGGAGACCAGTTAAGCACACAGGCTGACACGTGAGATAAAAGTGTCATAGAAGTGACACAAAATGACATGGTTGCTTCAGAAAATTTGCTTTTTATGTCGCATTTGCGACAAGAACACTATCAGTTAGATTTAGGTTAGGGAGATATGTTTTACTCATTAATCCTTCATCTAAAATTCAGCTTAAAAACCTTGTCTGATTACAACATCATTTCACTCACTACTGGTGCCCCCCACTGGACATTTCAGTGGGAAATTGCTGCCCAACATGTAATACAGCATGTAATTATGGTTTGCAAAAATGTTGCCATGGTCATGTAAATTTCATGAGACCAGGCTGATTGTGCCAGTATTTTTGCAATTCAGTTTGGTGATGATTGTTTTACACAGAAATTACACACTTCACCCTAAACTTTTGTTGCACTGAAAGGCTGTTTTTTTATTTTTTATTTCTTCTTATATCTTTACAAAAAAAAAAAAAAAAACTTTTTCCTTTTAGGGTGAAGTGTTTCTGAGGAAAGAGACTGAGGGGTTCAACCTCAGTTTCATGACAAGTCATAATAATTAGTAAGAGATGGTAAAATCGTAAGATTTACAAATGATTTAGCTCCACTTCTACTCAGCCTATTTGAAGAATCTTTTTTCTCTTATACACTACCTCCGACTATGCAAAAAGCAGTTATATCGTATATTCTTAAGAAAAACTAAAATCCTCTTGAATGTGGTTCTTATCGTCCTGTATCTCTTCTTAATGTAGACAGTACAACACTTGCTAAGATGCTGGCCTGTAGGTTAGAAACTGTCTTGCCTTCCATAGTATCCAGCGATCAGACCGGATTCATTAAAAATTGACAATTGTTTTTTAATATACGCGGACACTTTAATATTCTTTATGATCCCACTCCATCTGATGTTCCTGAGGTACTGCCCTCACCTGATGCTGAGAAAGCATTTGATCGGGTGGAGTGGGATTACCTTTTTTACGTTTTGGAGAAATTCGGGTTTGGTTCTAGATTTATCCATTGTATTAATGTTCTTTATACATTCCCTATGGTGGCGGTATGTACAAACAATAAATTATCTCTCTTTTTTTTTTTTTTTGCAATGCAGCACAAGACAGGATTGTCCTTCATCGCCCCTTTTATTTGCGTTAGTATTGGAATCATTTGCTATAGCTTTGCGTGACCAGATTACCATTAGGGGTATTTACAGAAGAGGCACTGAACATAAAGTATCTCTCTATGCAGATGATATGCTTGTGTATTTGTCTAATCCATTTACAGGCTTACCAGAACTGATTGGATTGCTAGACACCTTTGGAAAAATTTCAGGTTATAAAGTGAATCTACAGAAAAGTTAACTCATGCCCATAAACCTTTCATCTCATTTGACTTTGGCTAACCACTTTCCATTTAAAATAAGAAATTGTATGCACTGGCTTTTACAAGAAACGAAACGAACCAATGAATGATGTTATTATGATTTTTCCTAAGTTTACCCCTAACCCAAGCCTAAACCTAACCCTAAAGTCCAAAAGTCCCTTATCCAAACCTTAATCATTATCTTAATAGAAAAATAACTTTTGTGTACTATGGCAGAAAGAAAACACTGGGGTTTGGAATGTGACGAGGGAAGCGTATTAAAGGTTACTGACATACAACAGTCGTGTGTAGGCCTATTGCATAAATAAAAATATAAAATGAAAAATATGGAAAATTTGATGTCTGTATTGTATCCATTTGAAATTCTTTTTGTTGTTTGGTTGGTCTCTATGAGAATAAAAGTCATACCTTTTCGTATGAGTTAATTTTGCCATCTCGTACGAATGATTAAGTGTTATCATGAGATTATGCTGGGATCAGAGCAGTGACTTACCTTTAAGGCAGGACTATCTGATTGTCCAACCAATGGTAGAGTGGGGAGTGTATGGGATTTCATTATTTTTGTAATTCTGCTTGGTCACACCACACACCACTTAAAACTTATGTTGAACTGCAAAGCAGTTTTTCAAAAAATACTTTATCCCCAAGAACCGAGAATGTCTTTTAAAAATGCTCTTACCTTTAAAGGTAAGTGTTTCAGTGGAGAGAGACTGAGGGGCGAATTCATTAAAGACTTCTTTGTATTTCAGTTAAGTGTGTATTTAAATGAAGTCATTGTCATTCTTTTCAGCGCAAACAGCGCACCTTCTTTTTATGCAAAGTGGCTTTTTTGTATACTTTATTCACAAAACTCAGCACTATTTGTCAGACGCAATTAACTTTGCATTATTACTACCTGTATAAACTAGGCAGTAAATAGAATTGATTTAAAAACACATTTCTGTTGATTAAGGCAGCAGTAATTCATGAAATGATGGATATTGCTGGGCATAGATCCTAACACTGTGTAGTCAAGCACATTTTCTGTATTTTAAAGAGCCGATTCAGGTGTCTGGATCACAGTGGAGGAGGAAGTATTTTAACATTGAAATTACATACAGCACTTTTAAATTTAAAGCACCACACTGAAGCTCCAATTTGTCTCTAATTACTGTAATAACCACATTATCCAAAATATGTAGTGAACATATCATGTAAAGCTATAAAGTATGTGAAACGCAGGCACCTGAAGTAGTTAGAAATCCGCAGTATCCGTACCTGCTTTTCAAGCAAGTAACATGAATTTTTGGTGGTGTAATTCTTGTGCAGTATTCAATTTCATTAATCTAATAGGTCAAGCACAGGAAGAGAAGCGGTGCTTTTTGCTCTTGGGATTATTACTTTGAACTATTATTGCTTTTTTTCCCCCTTTTTTTTCTTTTGATATTAAAATCGACACACGTTTGAGATGTGCCTGGTCAAGTAAGGGCAAGGAAGGAGTTATGGGACAGGAGTCTTTAAATATCAGCGTAACGCAGAGAGGAATCTGCCAGAGTCAGAATGTGATGGAACTGGATATGAAATATAATTCCATTTTACATAACAAGAGTCAAGAATGTCCCAATTAAAAAATGTGAATAAGATAATCATCTCAGGTATGGATGGAATTACTTTTGCAAGAGCTGTACATTTTTTTTAGAAATGTGTAGCTCTTCTTAATGTGCTAGGAATTTCTAATGGGATTATTTAAATATGTTTGAACCTGCAGTGACAATGACCTTAAGGTTACCAATTAGAATATTATTTGAGAGACTAGAGACTCATAAAACCAGATTTCAGCTCAAAAACTGATTGAGCTTACATACATGAACTGAATTCTGCACTGAAAAAACAAAAAAACAAAAAACATTTAACTGAAAGGTGCTGTAAGTGATTTTAGCCGTTCAAGAATTTCCACAAGATGTCAAGCTGAGCCGTTGGATTAGCCACGCCCCCTTTTTCCAAAAGCCTGAACTCCAAAGACAACAAATTAGCTTTATTGAGACCAACATCGAGCAGAAACGGTTGTTAAAAACAACAGCAGCAAAATAGCGCCCTCAACTGACAACTCTTATGAACCTCAATAATTCGCTGCAACTACAACACTATGAGAACGTGCAAAGTTATTGACAGGAAGAAAGCGTTATTGTCTGTGCCCGTGGACACATTTTTGTTTACTGTTTACAGAGTCTAGTGCTGAGACCAGTGAGATATCTCAGGACACTTATTTCATTAATATCTTTCAGGGAGTAGGAACATTTTTTGCATACTTTTCCATGAAAAATGCCTACAGCACATTTAATCCAATTGTGGATATTGGTTCTAAAAAATTTGTTTCTTTGATATAAAATTAAATTGTAGGCTCTACTCAAATACTTTGTGTAACAAAAACCTAAATGAATTTAGTTAATCTAACTTAAATTTGATCTGTTCAAATAAGTTCACGTTACCATATTATACAGTTAGGGTTGGGAGAGTTACTTTTAAAATGTATTCTACTAGAGATAACTGAATACATGCTGTAAAATGTAATTTGTAAAGTATTCTGTTAGATTACTTAAGGTTAGTAACGTTTTCTAAATACTTTGTATTACTTCTTCAGCACTAGTAGATTTTATCACTTGTTTTGACTATAAAAAATCTGCCAAAATACAAATGTTAAAAATATATTATCTGAAAAAAGCCTAAATATCTTTAGTTGCTTCTAAAACAAGATAAAGCAAATTTACCTTGTTTTGAAGATTTTTAGATATTTTTACATGGTTTGGTTATTGTTTTAAAAACAATGCAAAAATTCTCATCAAGAATAAAATTGTTGCCCTATTATCAAAGGTCGTACTAGATTTAAAAAAAAAAAAAAAAAGATCTCAAGTGGATTTCCTTGATAAAAAATTTGATTGTGCCTTATAACAGGTGCATGTAAAATGTCGAGAAATAGCATTTTAGCTTAGCATAAAGCTAACTGTTCACATGACAATTTACACAAGGTTTATTACTATTTCTTCAAAAAAAAACAAACAGTCTTTTATTTAATGATAGTGAACATATGAAGCCATTTATCATCACATAGTTGTTTGGCTCCTTTTTATATCATAATGATAACAGAAATCACCCAAATGGCCCTGATCAAAAGTTTACATACCCTTGAATGTTTGGCCTTGTTACAGACACACAAGGTAACACACACAGGTTTAAATGGCAATTAAAGGTTAATTTCCCACACCTGTGGCTAATTCAATTGCAATTAGTGTCTGTGTATAAATAGTCAATGAGTTTGTTAGCTCTCACATGGATGCACTGAGCAGGTTAGATACTGTGCCATGGGGAGCAGAAAAGAACTGTCAAAAGACCGGCGTAACAAGGTAATGGAACTTTATAAAGATGGAAATGGATATAAAAAGGTATCCAAAGCCTTGAAAATGCCAGTCAGTACTGTTCAATCACTTATTAAGAAGTGGAAAATTCAGGGATCTCTTGATACCAAGCCAACGTCAGGTAGACCAAGAAAGATTTCAGCCACAACTGCCAGAAGAATTGTTCGGGATACAAAGAAAAACCCACAGGTAACCTCAGGAGAAATACAGGCTGCTCTGGAAAAAGACGGTGTGGTTGTTTCAAGGAGCACAATATGACGATACTTGAACAAAAATGAGCTGCATGGTCGAGATGCCAGAAAGAAGCCTTTACTGCGCCATTGCCACAAAAAAGCCCGGTTACAATATGCCCGACAACACCTTGACATGTCTCACAGCTTCTGGCACACTGTAATTTGGAGTGACGAGACCAAAATAGAGCTTTATGGTCACAACCATAAGTGCTATGTTTGGAGAGGGGTCAACAAGGCCTATAGTGAAAAGAATACCATCCCCACTGTGAAGCATGGTGGTGGCTCACTGATGTTTTGGGGGAGTGTGAGCTCTAAAGACACGGGGAATCTTATGAAAATTGATGGCAAGATGAATGCAGCATGTTATCAGAAAATACTGGCAGACAATTTGCATTCTTCTGCACGAAAGCTGCGCATGGGACACTCTTGGACTTTCCAGCATGACAATGACCCTAAGCACAAGGCCAAGTTGACCCTCCAGTGGTTACAGCAGAAAAAGGTGAAGGTTCTGGAGTGGCCATCACAGTCTCCTGATCTTAATATCATCGAGTCACTCTGGGGAAATCTCAAATGTGCGGTTCATGCAAGACGACCAAAGAATTTGCATGACCTGGAGGCATTTTGCCAAGACGAATGGGCAACTATACCACCTGCAAGAATTTGGGGCCTCATAGACAACTATTACAAAAGACTGCACACTGTTATTGATGCTAAAGGGGGCAATACACAGTATTAATAACTAAGATTATGCAGACCTGAACAGGGGTCATTTCATTTTTTTCTTTGTTGCCATGTTTTGTTTTATGATTGTGCCATTCTGATATAACCTACAGTTGAATATGAATCCCATAAGAAATAAAATAAGTGTGTTTTGCCTGCTCACTCATGTTTTCTTTAAAAATGGTACATATATTACCAATTCTCCAAGGGTATGCAAACTTTTGAGCACAACTGTACTTCTCTGTCTGCTTGTATGAATGTAACACATCTTAAAGTGTTTCAGTGCTGTTCAAATGCTCCTCGGATCGCATCATTTATAAAAGTTTTCTAACTGAATAGACTAATGACAATAAAAAAGTAATCTCTTCAGTAATCAAAATACTTTTTGAATATAACTGTATTCTGATTACCAACAATTTAAATTGTAACTGTAGTGAATACAGTTACTAATAATTTGTATTTTAAATACATAATCCCTTTACATGTATTCTGTTACTCCCTAACCCTGTATACAGTGTATATATTTTTGTACTGATTAACATGTATAGTGTTGCTGAGAGTTTACAGATCCCCAATCAGTCAGTAAACTGATGATCCCTCAGTATTTACTTCATGATAAAAGCAATACACACTGATTTTTTTTAGTAATTATGTACCTAACCTTGACCTAACCATTAGCTCCTCCACAATGGACCCTTTTCACAGACTGTGATGAAGCGTTTCCAACTTATTTAGCAGCGTAAATCTAGCAAACTTTAAAACATGTAGTGTAAATTTGTAACATTATGCATTGTCTTATAATAAACAGGAACTAGTTTAAAAATATTAGTTACCACAACTGCGATGGGGTTTCTAATTCAGTCGCCGAGGGAGTGACGGTAAATTTGGCATCTTCTCGCTTCTGACTATCGTAATCCACCGCTCTCTATTTGTTTCCTTTTTTCTTTTGTGGTTGGAGTAAACAGGTAAGCAAAAATTATATTTGCTGTGGTCTCCCATTCACTGCTATATAAGTTTACCCTGCAATAGTTTACTTCTGCATTCCAAACCCGGATATGTGAAAAGGGTCCATGGTAACCCCCCCCAAAAAATCAACATGACAGAAACACCTCTAAATCCCATCATAACAGAACATTAAACAGTAACAAGTCTCCTACTTGTTTTCCTAATTCATTTTCAAATTTACTCTCCCAATCCAGTCCCATGCAAACCATGCTGGAACTGGAAATCCCCTGTGGTGTTTCAGCAATTGATTGATGCAGTTAATATTTACATAGTTCCAACACAGTTGGATTAAGTGAACATGGATTGTACACACTGAAATTAAGTTGAGACCAAATGGTAAATAATTGTGTTGCATTAGCTTGTTTTAAATAAGTTAATTGATCAAGCAGTAAAAATCAAGTTGAGTTAACACCATCTTGACATCTTGTCTAATGATAAAAAGGCAAATATCAATGATATTAATATCATATACTGTCTGAAAATATGTGCATATCTCATTTAAACAGATGTAATAAACCAACCTCACACAACTTCGTAATTCATGAACCTCACGAAAATCCAGCGTTTTCTTCCCATTGAGTGCTCATCTAATACCTTCCTCTGAAGTGCGTATTCCATCAGCCAGAATTAAAAACTTCAGGATCAAAAGTTCCTCTGATTCACAAATCATGACGGTCACTCCGTGACAATCCAAGCAGGTGATCCATGCCGTTTAAACTGTCAGGAGATTGCTGCTCGCGCTGGATCCGCACGAGCGTGTGAGTGCAACTTCAAAGTAAAAGCGCTTCACGTGCACTATGAGTAAATGTCCTATTCACTGTGCACTGTGTACAGTTTGTTTGATTCAGTATTTTTTGAGAAAATGCGATTGCTAATGTGGACATGCCATCCATGTTTGCTGGCACTTCTGTGTGTACTGTTATTTCCTTCTTCATAATATATTTACAATTTCTTAATGGGCAAATTAATTACTAAAATTTGATGACTAAACAGAAATCAGAAGAATCTGCTATCTACCATTTAAAATACAATATTATTTTTTTAGATTCTTTTTTACAAAGTAAAACTTTTGTGTGAAATTGAGTAAATATAGTGCTAAATAATGTTTTTTTTTATATATGACTATATTAACATATATTTTTATGTTACCATTTTATGTTTATGTTACTATATTAAATTGTGTGATATATGGGTATTGTATGGGCCTATCAGCCACCCTGCTCTCTGGATATCGGCATCGGCCATTAAAAAACCCATATCAGTCGATCATTAGCTTTAACATGAAATAAGTAATCAAATATCTTTCATATTGTAGAGATATCATATTGTATCATATACCAATTGTAACTGCAACTAGATTTTAAAATTTTCTGACAAAAATGTGAGTGGTGCTTGCGTGTGTTTGGCATCACAGTGCTGGGGTGTTCTTGGTGGTTGTCTGGAAGTTGATAGGAGGTTGCTAAGGTGTTACTTACTGGCCTAAGTCAAAAGAGCCCACCCCCACTTACAAGGTTATTACATTGTTTTATGATTTCTAATGAGTTACTGCTGAACAGATTTTATATTGAGATTGGAAAAATATTTATGATAAAGTCTTTCTATAAAGTAACATTACTTCCAAAACTGGTATGGTATAAATAGTAATCAGTAAGACCTTATTTATTTGCTGGTGAAGAAATTTTCCTGCCCATTAAAGCTTTTCTCTTCCTTTCCCCCACTAGAGGGTGCTGAACTCTTCTTTGAGGTTTGAAGTGCTGTAGTTACTCTGCTAGAGGTTTGATCAAGCCTACAGCACACATACAGTCACTTCCATCTTTTCTCCAACCCCCCCTTAACTTTAAGATTTTGCACAAACAATAGCTACTGTATGTCTGAATAAGGATTGCTAAGGACTGGAATATGTGAGAGAGCTGTGCATTGTTGCCGCTTTATGCCAGACTGGATCTGTGGCCGTTACTTTGATCTAATCTGGTGTATGTTCTCAGAGGCCAGCCATGACTTAGAGAAAGCCAAATCAGAGAGGTCTCTAATCTGAGCAGACACACAAACTTCCTACTGATAGAATCACAGGACAGACAAGGACAGTGACACATATTAAACCCAGTGAGAGGGGAAAAAATAGTGTGAAAGAGAAGAGGTGTGTGGATGGATGGAAGCTGACTGGATTGCTTCTCTTAAAGGTGAAGTGTGTAATTTCTGTGCCACTAATGTCACCAGAGGGAAGTGCAAAAGCAATGACTGATTTTAAACAGCTTTCTGCAACATTGCAATTGTCTATCTTTGGTCGGACTAACAGAAAGTCATGCCCCTAACTCAGGCCTTTGGTTGAGCCAATGTTGCTGTGTCGGGCTGGTCGGGATGCCCAATCAAATAATGTTCTGATAGTGCCTCAGAGACGCAATGTTTTCAGGGAAATCAACCTATTAAAGGCTAACTTATACAGTAGTTGTCACTATAAGTAAGCGTCTTACAATAAACGTTAAGTAAGTGTGCAGGGTTTGTTGTGGCTGGAAGTTAATTTTAGTATCAAAAAGCAGATCACAGGGGTGCAGATGTGTAAATATATATATATTACCTGGTGTAATGTATAATTTTTTGCATATAAAAGTATGATGACTCTAAGAATAATGATGACATAAAAATAAACGTCTATATACAGTGCATCCGGAAAGTATTCACAGCGCTTCACTTTTTCCACATTTTGTTATGTTACAGCCTTATTCCAAAATGGATTAAATTCATTATTTTCCTCAAAATCCTACAAACAATACCCCATAATGACAACGTGAAAGAAGTTTGTTTGAAATCTTTGCAAATTTATTACAAATAAAAAATGAAAAAAAAAAAATCACATGTACATAAGTATTCACAGCCTTTGCCATGACACTCAAAATTGAGCTCAGGTGCATCCTGTTTCCACTGATCATCCTTGAGATGTTTCTACAACTTGATTGGAGTCCACCTGTGGTAAATTCAGTTGATTGGACATGATTTGGAAAGGCACACACCTGTCTATATAAGGTCCCACAGGTAACAGTGCATGTCAGAGCACAAACCAAGCCATGAAGTCCAAGGAATTGTCTGTAGACCTCTGAGACAGGAATGTATCGAGGCACAGATCTGGGGAAGGGTACAGAAAAATTTCTGCAGCATTGAAGGTCCCAATGAGCACAGTGGCCTCCATCACCCATAAATGGAAGAAGTTTGGAACCACCAGGACTCTTCCTAGAGCTGGCCGCCCGGCCAAACTGAGTGATCGGGGGAGAAGGGCCTTAGTCAGGGAGGTGACCAAGAACCCGATGGTCACTCTGACAGAGCTCCAGCGTTTCTCTGTGGAGAGAGGAGAAACTTCCAGAAGAACAACCATCTCTGCAGCACTCCACCAATCAGGCCTGTATGGTAGAGTGGCCAGACGGAAGCCACTCCTCAGTAAAAGGCACATGACAGCCTGCCTGGAGTTTGCCAAAAGGCACCTGAAGGACTCTCAGACCATGAGAAACAAAGATAGAACTCTTTGGCCTGAATGGCAAGCGTCATGTCTGGAGGAAACCAGGCACCGCTCATCACCTGGCCAATACCATCCCTACAGTGAAGCATGGTCGTGGCAGCATCATGCTGTGGGGATGTTTTTCAGCGGCAGGAGCTGGGAGACTAGTCAGGATCTAGGGAAAGATGAATGCAGCAATGTACAGAGACATCCTTGATGAAAACCTGCTCCAGAGCGCTCTGGACCTCAGACTGGGGCGAAGGTTCATCTTCCAACAGGACAACGACCCTAAGCACACAGCCAAGATAACAAAGGAGTGGCTACGGGACAACTCTGTGAATGTCCTTGAGTGGCCCAGTCAGAGCCCAGACTTGAACCCGATTGAACATCTCTGGAGAGATCTGAAAATGGCTATGCACCGACGCTCCCCATCCAACCTGATGGAGCTTGAGAGGTCCCGCAAAGAAGAATGGGAGAAACTGCCCAAAAATAGGTGTGCCAAGCTTGTAGCATCATACTCAAAAAGACTTGAGGCTGTAATTGGTGCCAAAGGTGCTTCAACAAAGTATTGAGCAAAGGCTGTGAATACTTATGTACATGTGATTTTTTTTTTCGTTTTTTATTTTTAATAAATTTGCAAAGATTTCAAACAAACTTCTTTCACGTTGTTATTATGGGGTATTGTTTGTAGAATTGAGGAAAATAATGAATTTAATCCATTTTGGAATAAGGCTGTCACATAACAAAATGTGGAAAAAGTGAAGCGCTGTGAATACTTTCCGGATGCACTATATATATATATATATATATATATATATATATATATATATATTTTTTTTTTTTTTGCATTGTGACATTATTTTCATTACAATAAAGCAATTTTGTCAGACAAATTCAATGTTAAAAGTTGATTGAGCTATCTATTGTAGAAAAAGTTGAGATTATTCAAATGTAACTTTTATGGCATTCAGCATGGTCAAATTAAATTTTTAAATAGCGAGAACATACAGTGTCAAGTTTGGTCTTGAAGGTAAAACTTGCAAGCTTTTGAGCTTGCTCAGTTTGATCACAGAGGAAGCCATTTTTGGCAGAATAATTCCCCTTACTTACCATTGCCACTAGTATGCTATCACAGCTAGTTTGGCTTGATTTGACTATGAATATTTTCTTACTTAATGTGTTTATGATATGTAAATATTGCTAATTTAGTAATATTTTTGACAGGATGTTTGATAGCTCTATTGACCTTACTAGTTGATAAGATCATGCAAAATAACTGCATAGGATTGTCCATTAATTGGATTTTTTGTGGAAACGTTAACTTCTGGGAAGTGGAAACTTCAAGTTTACTGCTGTAAGTCTAAGCCAGGACTCTTAAGGATCTTTTCCGGTCATGAACATCCATTAAATTCATGGAAAGGTCCTAAGAAATTCATGGCTCAAAAGATATGGAAACCCTCTTAGGCTAAACACTATGAATTTCATATTGTTGTATTTCCCAACACACTCTCACAGAGAAATCGTACAGATTTGTACGAGCTGGCTATATTGTATGAAATTGTACGAGTTGGGTCGTTCGAATTAGTATGACTTTTGCAATAGCGAATCAGATGCCTATCTCCAATCAGCCAGTCTCCCTCATCTCCTTCTAAAACGTGACAATTACTTTCTTCCGTCATACAAAACATACAGTACTCTTTATGCTTCAAATCATCCTTACAGACTCTACTCTATGGTTAGGTTTAGAGATGGGTTTTGGGTTAGGGCATAAAATTAATAAGCATGTGACATGTCTAACACACGTTACTTTCGCTTACTCCCACATTACACATGCGGGTATTTGCACGTCTAAAATTCATATGAACAAACTCCTACGATTTCATAAGATTTTGCCAACTCGTACAAATTCGTATGACTTCTCATGAGATCTATTAAGTAATCGATGATTTTTGCTTTATTTCGTGTTTTTAATGATGTCTTGCTGTAAAAAGTTGAAGTCACCATTAGGGTGATTAGTGTTCGTTTTGGTGAACTTCAGTTTTTAAGTTTTTTTTTTTTAATTTTAGTGGTGATCACTTTCACTGCTTTATAAGTCAGTCCAACTGATTGGTTGTTTGGTGGGTCTGACTCATGACCTTTAGTGGAAATGGTAGTCTGGCTAACAAAGAATATTTTTACTAAGCACTATTTTCTACACCAGGAAAACACTATATTTGTGCTCAGCTAAACTTAAGAATGAGAGCTTTTTCAACTTGGGTATATGTGTAATAATCACTGTTATTTCTGAGTTTCTTGAACTTAATTGAACAAGTTTAACCTTAAGTTAAGGAAACTCAGAAAAGCCCTGAAGCTGGTTGCCTTAATTTTCTTTAAAGTTTTCTCAACTTCTGATTTTTTACAGTATGTTCTAGGCTTTAATATGCCATTATGCAGTAGGAATGTCCTTAATTTTTGGTAAACTCTGAAATCTGTTTCATTTTGCAGCTTTTTGAACTCATGTAGATCAAGGTGAGGTTGTTTGCAATAATTTCTTTTAAGTGACGACTTCTTAGAATAATGCACCTCCGTCTGTATTCACATCAGCTATAGTAGCAATTTATATCAGTAAATTACTGAACATTTCTCACAGCTGTTATAGTGAACAAACTAATCAAATCTATTAACAAATCAGACAAGCTGGTCTATTGAAATGAAGTGGTATATCAAAGCCATCGCATTTGTGCAAATGATCAAAATGAGGTCTGCATATTTACTTTTATTCCACTTGATGGATATTTGCACAAGGTTAATAAGGCCATGTGGACTGTGCGTGTCTTTCCTCCGTGTAAGCATGTGCAATCTGTGCCCACTGCTGTGTTGAAATCTGTCACTGTTGCTGTATAAAACACTCAACTGTTCATGTGCTATAGCTTTCATCTACAAATAATGTTCTTTAATCAAATTCCCACCATGTTTTAATTTGATTCATTTGTCCGTTTGACATATACCTGAATTAAATGGGCATACTGACATTTGTCCAATCTGTTAAATTCTGCACTCTGCTGCATGTTGATAATTCCTTGTACAGAAGAACTTTTTCAGTTTTCAGAATTTCAGCACAAATAAAAAAGTAATTTTAAAGTTAAAATAACTATTATTACACTAATTTGATACATTTTTCCAGCTCTTCACTGTTGGAGCCTAATCTATTACAGTGTAATTACTATGTAAAAAATATTTAATATTTAGATGTCTTTTCAAAAGTGTTGCACATATTAAGAGCCCATTTTAAGGTGAAAACAACACTTATTGCACTAATTTGATCGAGTTTTCCAGCTCTGCACAGTTGGAACCTCATTTATTACAGTGTAATTACTATGTAAATTTCTTTTAATATTTAGATGTCTTTTCAAAAGTGCTGCACATATTAAGAGCCCATTTTAAGGTGAAAACAACCCTTATTGCACTAATTTGGTCGAGTTTTCCAGCTCTACACATTTGGAACCTCATTTATTACAGTGTAATTACTATGTAGAAAAAAATTATATTTAAATGTCTTTTCAAAAGTGCTGCACATATTAAGAGCCCATTTTAAGGTGAAAACAACCCTTATTGCACTAATTTGATCGAGTTTTCCAGCTCTGCACTGTTGGAACATCATCTATTGCAATATTACTACTTTGTAATAAACATTTTTAATTGTCAATGTCTTTTCAAAAGTGCAGCACATATAAAAGGCCCATTTTAAAGTGAAAAGAATCCTTATAGCGCAAATATGAGTTTTCCAGCACTTCAGTGTTATAACCACATCTATTATAATGTTATTACTATGTAATAAATATTTTAAAATCACATTTTCAATGTTTTTACAAAAGTGTAGCCTATATCAAGTGTCCATTCTGTTTGTAAGATGAAAAACAAATCTATTTGCACTAATTTGATCAAATTTTGCAATGCTGCACTGTTAAAACCTCATCTATTACAATATTGTTACTATGCAATAAACATTTATATGTGTTTAAATGTATGAAAAGCTTATTTTAAAGATAAAAAGCCTTCTTTTCTCTTGCACTAATTTGATAGAATTTTCAGGGTTAGAATGTCATCTATTACAATGTTATTACTATGTGATAAACTCAAATATGTATATATATATATATATATATATATATATATATATATATATATATATATATATATATATATATATATATATATATATATATATATATATATATAACACACACACTCTTATGGCCAAAGATTTGGAGTAATGTACAGATTTTGCTGTTTTGGAAGGAAATTGGTACTTTAATTCACCAAAGTGGAATTCAACTGATCACAAAGTATAGTCAGGACATTATTGATGTAAAAAAACAGCCAGTAAAAAAGTCATTTTTGATCGAATCTAGACAGGCCCCATTTCCAGCAGCCATCACTCCAACACCTTATCCTTGAGTAATCATGCTAAATTGCTAATTTGGTACTAGAAAATCACTTGCCATTATATCAAACACAGTTGAAAGCTATTTGGTTTGTTAAATGAAGCTTAACATTGTCTTTGTGTTTGTTTTTGAGTTGCCACAGTATGCAATAGATCGGCATGTCTTAAGGTCAACATTTGGCCAAAAATGGCAAAAAAAGAAACAGTTTTCTCTAGAAACTCGTCAGTCAGTCATTGTTTTGAGGAATGAAGGCTATACAATGTTTGAAATTGCCAAAAAAACTGAAGATTTCATACAAAGGTGTACACAACAGTCTTCAAAGACAAAGGACAACTGGCTCTAACAAGGACAGAAAGAGATGTGGAAGGCCCAGATACAACTAAACAAGAGGATAAGTACATCAGAGTCTCTAGTTTGAGAAATAGACGCCTCACATGTCCTCAGCTGACAGCTTCATTGAATTCTACCCGCTCAACACTAGTTTCATGTACAACAGTAAAGAGAAGACTCAGGGGTGCAGGCCTTATGGGAAGAATTGCAAAGAAAAAGCCACTTTTGAAACAGAAAATCAAAAAGAAAAGGTTAGAGTGGGCAAAGAAACACAAACATTGGACAACAGATAATTGGAAAAGAGTGTTATGGATCTTAACCCCATTGAGCTTTTGTGGGATCAGCTAGACTGTAAGGTGCATGAGAAGTGCCCGACAAGACAGCCACATCTATGGCAAGTGCTACAGGAAGCGTGGGGTGAAATGTCACCTGAGTATCTGGACAAACTGACAGCTGTCATTGCTGCACGTGGAGGATTTTTTGATGAGAACTCTTTGGTTTTTTTCAAATTGTAATAGTAATTTGTCATGTTATTAATGTCCTGACTATACTTTGTGATCAGCTGAATGCAACTTTGGTGAATAAAAGTACCAATTTCTTTCCATAAGATAAACATCTGTACATTATACCAAACTTTTGGCTGCCAGTGTATATATATTAGGGCTGTCGATTTAACACATTACTTCAGCGTGATGAATTATATAAAAAATAACGCAATTAATCATGTCCAGACCGTAATAAGGGATATTCCTTCCATCTGAGCAATTCAAGCTTGAAGTACCACCTGTTTTCTCCAGGGGGCAGTAAGCAAAACTTCAGCTGTTTTGGGCAACATACTCATACAGAGAACAAACCACACTCACCAACAGCAGACAGCACAAGATGAGAACACGTTCTTGCGTTCAAACAGCTTGATGGAGCGCAAATCGGAACGCAGGGATCTCAAGACATGTTCTTCTAAGTACCAAACTATGTTTAACTTGACACAGCGATCTCAAATGGTATGTTTATGATGCTCTAAAAAAGTCTGACGCAGGTGTACATTGACACATCCTTAGAAAAGCTCTCATAATAAATCTCGGTCTGACTGACGAATACAACTGCAAAATGAATTGCTGTGAACTGTAGGCCAATAATAGGCTTATGTTCAATAATATGGAAATATACAATATATTGCATACTAAAGCCACTTTTTGAATTGTCTTTTTGGTAACACTTTACAATAAGGTTCCATTTGTTAATATTAATTAATGCATTAGGTATCATGAACAAACTATTAACAATATATTGTTTACAGCATTTTTTAATCTTTGTTAATGTTAGTTAATAAAAATACAATTGTTCATTGTTAGTTCATATTAGTTCATAGTGCATTAACTAATGTTAACAAACACAACTTTTGATTTGAAAAATATATTAGTATATGTTGACATTAACATTAAATAAGATTAATAAAAGCAGTAAAAGTATTGTTCATTGTTATTTCATGTAAACTAATGTTTTTAACTAATGTTAACAAATGGAACCTTATTGTAAAGTGTCACCAACTTTTTTAATCTTTACTCGTGTGCTACAATGATGTAATGCATTTTAATTATATCATAATTTTTTATAATATATATACTGTATTTTATGTATAATTATTTAAATATAACTGTTTATAAGTATTTAATCATTATATATTGAATTATTGTTATTTGAGGGGCTTTCTTAGCAAATATTTGTATATGTGATAATTGCGATTAATTCAATTAATTAATAAGCATACCATATAAGTAATTTGATAAAAAATGTAAATCGATTGACAGCCCTAACATACACTATATTGCCAAAAGTATTCGCTCACCCTTCCAAATAATTGAATTCAGGTGTTCCAATCACTTCCATGGCCACAGGTGTATAAAATGAAGCACCTAGGCATGCAGACTGCTTCTACAAACATTTGTGAAAGAATGGGCCGCTCTCAGGAGCTCAGAGAATTCCAGCATGGTACTGTGATAGGATGCCACCTGTGCAACAAGTCCAGTCGTGAAATTTCCTCGCTACTAAATATTCCACAGTCAACTGTCAGTGGTATTATAACAAAGTGGAAGCGATTGGGAATGACAGCAACTCAGCCACGAAGTGGTAGGCCACGTAAAATGACAGAGCGGGGTCAGCGGATACTGAGGCACATAGTGCGTAGAGGTCGCCAACTTTCTGCAGAGTCAATCGCTACAGAACTCCAAAGTTCATGTGGCCTTCAGATTAGCTCAAGAACAATGCGTAGAGAGCTTCATGGAATGGGTTTCCATGGCCGAGCAGCTGCATCCAAGCCATACATCACCAAGTGCAATGCAAAGCGTCGGATGCAGTGGTGTAAAGCACGCCGCCACTGGACTCTAGAGCAGTGGAGACGCGTTCTCTGGAGTGACGAATCACGCTTCTCCATCTGGCAATCTGATGGACGAGTCTGGGTTTGGCGGTTGCCAGGAGAACGGTACTTGTCTGACTGCATTGTGCCAGCTGTGAAGTTTGGTGGAGGGGGGATTATGGTGTGGGGATGTTTTTCAGGAGCTGGGCTTGGCCCCTTAGTTCCGGTGAAAGGAACTCTGAATGCTTTAGCATACCAAGAGATTTTGGACAATTCCATGCTCCCAACTTTGTGGGAACAGTTTGGGGATGGCCCCTTCCTGTTCCAACATTACTGCGCACCAGTGCACAAAGCAAGGTCCATAAAGACATGGATGAGCGAGTTTGGTGTGGAAGAACTTGACTGGCCTGCACAGAGTCCTGACCTCAACCCGATAGAGCACCTTTGGGATGAATTAGAGCGAAGACTGCGAGCCAGGCCTTCTCGTCCAACATCAGTGTCTGACCTCACAAATGCGCTTCTGGAAAAATGGTCAAAAATTCCCATATACACACTCCTAAACCTTGTGGAAAGCCTTCCCAGAAGAGTTGAAGCTGTTATAGCTGCAAAGGGTGGGCCGCGTCATATTAAACCCTATGGATTAAGAATGGGATGTCACTTAAGTTCATATGCGTCTAAAGGCAGATGAGCGAATACTTTTGGCAATATAGTGTGTATATACAGTATATATATATATATATATATATATATATATATATATATATATATATATATATATATATATATATATATATATATATATATATATATGTATATATATAGTCAGATTCATTAAAACAACTTTGTTCAATCATATAACATAACTATAAAACTCCAAAACTATAAATAAATGTACAAAAGTTGCAAAAGCATTCCATAATATGTGAACCTGCTGTTCAGGGGCGAGTGCAGGAATAAAGGCATTACGACAAGCTGTGTCGCACGAGACCATTAGATAGGGTGATACCATCAGGCTGCGAAGCATGACATGCAAGGGGGGATTACAGGGGGATTACATGGTGTCTGGCTCATGAGACACATTAAATTTGGTCAGCATGTTAAAAGTGGCATCTCTGCAGCACTTGTCTCCAGGCGGCCGGACGGCTAAAGCCATCCAAAGACCTGAATCCTTTTAAAAACTGTACTGAGTCTGACGGATAACAGCAAACATCATTACCGATGTTGTTTAATGATTGCTGCTTTGGTCTTGGATCTAAGACTCAAATCATAAAGAAAGACAGGGAGAGTTATAAATGGAAGATGATGAAAAAAATTGAAAGCTGAAATTAACCGCAATTTTATGTCTGAGATTTTTTTCTACCCATATTGGAGGCTTAAAACTAGCATCTAAAATTCAATAACGTAACTTTAAGGGCACTATTTCTAGCCTTTATTGCCTATTGACTTTTTCATTTCAGGGATTATGTTAGACAGCTCTGTAAAAATAAGGGCCAAAAAGACACAAGTTAGAAGTCATAAATCCCCATGTTCTCCATTTGTTGAGAAAATAATTTTTTTTTTTCTCACAGTGCTCACCATCTGTTGGATCAGATTGGCAGAATAACGGCTCTTAGGACAGCAGCTGGGCAACTCGGTGACTCCCGCCTCTGCAAGGGAATGACTTTACATGGGCACTCTGAACAACTCTAATGGCCTCTAATGTTTAATATAAGAATAATTTGCTGATATGATAATGCTGACTGACAACAATAGACTCCGGATTGCGAAGTATTATGACAATGTTGTTTTATATATAAAACTGATCTTATTTACATCACCACACCTTTTTCTCTGAGATAGCGACATTTCATATATACTTCATATAGGGGAGACCAGGGCTAGCTGTTGCATGGGGAAGGTGTCACAAGGGCTAGATCTTAGAACAGTAGGATATGGAGTCAAAAGTCCCATTGTGCAAATGTGAGTTCTCTAGCAGAGGTTTTGTGTTTTGGTTTCAAAAACATTGTTCAAAACCCTCTTAAAGGGATAGTTCACCCAATGAAAATGCTCTCATCATTTACTGACCATCTTGCCATCCCAGATGTGTATGACTTTCTTTCTAATGCAGAACACAAACAAAGACTTTGTGAAGAATATCTCAGTTCTATAAGTACATACAATACAAGTGAATGGTAACCAAATATTGAAGCTCCAAAAACCACATAAAGGCAGCATAAAAGTAATCCATATGACTCTTAAGTCTATGTCTTCAGAAGCGATGTGATGGATGTGGGTTAGAAACAAATCATTGTAAATCTCCACTTTCACT